>NW_015647033.1:926687-938982 GCF_001515625.1 Sinocyclocheilus rhinocerous
ATTGATATATATATATATATATATATATATATATATACTGTGTACACACACAGTATATAGACACTACCATTCAAAAGTTTGGGGTCAGTAAGATTTTTTGTTTGTTAATTTGAAAGAAATTAATATTTTTATTCTGCCAGGATGCATTAAATAAATCACAGTAACAGTAAAGATATTTATATGTTACAAAAGATTTCTATTTCAAATTAAAATTTCTATATATCATAGAATCCTGAAAATAAAATGATCCTGTTTTTCACAAGAATATATAGGCGGCACAACTGTTTTCAACTGTGTGTATAAGAAATGTTGCTTGAGCACCAATCAGCATATTAGAATGATTTCTGAAGGATCATGTGACACTGAAGACTGGAGTAATGGCTACTGAAAATTCTGCTTTGCCATCACAGGAATAAATTACATTAATTATTATATTGCATTAAAATAGAAAACGTTGTTTTAAATTGTAAAAATATTTCACAATAAAAAAAATCTGCCTTGGTGAGCATAAGAGAATTTAATGTTTAATGTACAAAACATTAAAACTAATTTTTACTGTCTCCAACAATTTGAACAGTAGTGAACTCTTATATAATATATATACTTATGCATAAATGTGTGTGTGTGTTTTTCGCTTGTTTCTTTGTTTTCTTTCCCTCTCACTCTCTGATCTTTTGGCCAGTTATAATCCCTATGATGGACCTAATGAGCATCCAGAAGCAGAGCTCCCTCTTGTGGCAGGGAAGTATTTGTACGTATATGGAGGAATGGACGATGATGGATTTTATGAAGGTAATTGAGTTATGATACAAGAGGTGTAATTATTATTGGAGAATGAATTTGAATTGAATCTCCAATTGTCCAACATCTAAAAAAATCCCAACAACATATTTGCTAATGGACATAAATAATTGACATAGATGACTGACAGTGAATTAAGACAGTAAGCATCACCTGGCAGCATGTATTAAAATGACATGCTTACAAAATGCATCACAATTACATTTTATGTAATGAGATCTGCTGCAGCTTATGAGATCTTTCTATTTCTGTTTGTTCCAGGAGAGCTATTGGATGGCCAGCGTGGCCTGGTTCCCTCTAATTTTGTGGAGTTTGTCCAAGACAAGGAAAAGCCATCTATCGAGGGTGGAGAGGAGCAGGGCAGGCTGGAGCAGAGCTGTCTGAGCCTGGTGACCATAGATGGAGGCGCTCCTCTGGACAGCCTTAGCAGCGACGCCCTCGGCCACTGCAGCAACGGGACAGGCGCTCTGGATGGAGAGGAGCTGAGTGATGACATCGTGCCTTACCCCAGGAAGATCAATCTGATCAAACAGCTGGCGAGAAGTGTGATAGTGGCCTGGGAAGCGCCTCTAGTGCCACTTGGCTGGGGCAACATCAACGGCTACAATATCTTAGTGGATGGGGAAGTACGTTCCTCTGTGCCATTTGGAGGCAGGACCAAACTGCTTCTCGAAAAGCTGGACCTGGCTGCCTGCACATACCGTGTGTCGGTACAGAGCGTGACGGACAGGGGGCTTTCTGATGAATTGCGCTGCACCTTGCTGGTGGGCCGCAATGTTGTGGTGGCACCCACCTGTCTGCGCATGGATGATATTTTACGTGACTCTGCTGAACTTTCGTGGCTGCCCAGTAATAGTAACTACGCCCATGTTGTGTACTTAGATGGCATGGAGCATGCCGTGGTTAAGCCGTGCTCTTACAAACTGCGTTTTGTGAACCTGAAGGCCGCCACAGTGTACAAAGTAAAAGTATTGGCCAAACCTCACCAGGTGCCCTGGCACATGCCTCTGGAACAGAGAGAGAAGAGAGAGGCTGGGGTGGAGTTCTGCACCCAAGCTGCAGGTGAGATTCAACTCTAAAATTGTTAAGATATTGCCCCAATATTAATTAATGCTGTTTTTAATTATTAATTTAATGAACCAGCTCAAACTACACTGATGCACTGCATAACAAAAAATGTTTCTGAAGACAATCATCTATTGCACCTTTAAGATATTTTCGATGAAATCTGAGAGCTTTCTGACCCTCCATAGACAGCAAGGGTCCTACCATGATCAAGGCACAGAAACGTAGTAAGGAGGACATCGTTAAACTAGTTCATGTGACATCAGTGGTTCAACCGTAATTTTATGAAGCTACAAGAATACTTTTTATGTGCAAAGAAAACTAAAAGAATGGCTTTATTCAACAATTTTTTTTCTCCGAGTCACCCTATAGCGTCATTTTGGGAAGTATCACGACGCATGCATGCTTTCCTCTAAATGTAAACAAGGCGCAGCGCATGTGTGTTCTACATCAGCAGTACCACGCGCAAGCATTGTTTACGTGCAGGAAAAGCATGCATGTGTTGTGATACTCTCCAAAATGGCACTATTGGGTAATGCGGAGGAGAAGATTTGTTGACTAAAGTCATTATTTTTGTTTTCTTTGCGAACAAAAATATTCTCGTAGCTTCATAAAATTACGGTTCAACCCCTGATGTCACATGGACTATTTTAACAATGTCCTCCTTACTACGTTTCTGTGCCTTGATCATGGTAGGACCTTTGGTGTCTATGGAGGGTCAGAAAGCTCTCAAATGTCATCAGAAATATCTTAATTTGTGTTCCAAAAATGAACGTCTGACAGGTTTGGAACGACATAATGGTTAGTAATTAATGACAGAATTTTCTTTTTTGGGTGAACTATCCTTTTAAAAAAAACAAGTTTTACAAGAGTCATTTGTTTGTGAATCAAACTACACTGTTGCATTGTATTTTCCCATAGCCACTGAAAATGTTTTTTGGGATTATACGAATCGATGTCAGAATTGTTCAAATCTTAATCCGAAAATCTGTATTTTTACCCACTAAGGCTGACACACATATTGGACCCTAATAGCACACACAATCTCTTTTGATATGCAAAAAAGACAGAAAACAGCTATTTTTGTTGTTCTGATTAGCACAACACTCCACTTAAAATAGTCAAAGGCAACAGAAATGGGTTTAGTGAGGCTAATTGGATTAATTAATTAGCTGAAATGCTCAGGCACTTGGAAGTAATGCTTGCCCTTATACCATTATTCAGCTGTGAAGCTGTTGAAATGTCCATATTACTGTACACTTGAGTTCAAGCGAATGAATGCAGTGAACACAATCCTTTCTAAACATAATGTCTATAGTGTCAGTTGTGTTACTGTAACTAACTGGTGGTTATCTGTCCCTCCCCAGGACCCCCTCTGCCTCCTCAAGAAGTCCAGGTCCAGTGTGGACTAGCCCCAGGAGTCCTCCAAGTTCGTTGGAAGCCACCTCCAATGACACCCATGGGAACCTCCAATGGTGCAAATGTCATTGGCTACGCAGTGTGCACAAAGGGTCAGAGGGTAAGAATCTGCATGCATCAGCAGTCATACCTGGTGATGTTTATGTGACAGAACAGTTCTGGACTGCATGAAGGCTAAACAAGAGTCATCAAGACCTATTTTTATCAAAAAGAGATACTAATGCCCTCTGTTGGTGGAGTTGGGTGATTCTAAACACTTGAATTCATTGTTTATGGTGGTTTTAGGTGATGAAAGATTCTCACACTAACAGTCTTTTTGTTACGTTATTTGGATGATTAATGAGGAGAATGTTGATTCTAAAGGTGCGGCCACATGCAGTCGCAAAAAAAAGGTCCATTATCTATTGTTTCCTATTCAAATTACCAAATTTTGCCTGCAAAAATTCGCTAAATAACTTTAAATGTGACGTCATCTTAATGCTAATACTAATGCTGTTTCAGATTGCTGAGGTGTTGTATCCACTGGCAGACTATGCGGCAGTAGAACTGAACCGTCTCCAGTGCTTGGAGGCCCGTGAGGTTATTGTCAGGACTTTATCAGCACAAGGGGAATCTCAAGACTCCCATGCCGCCTTCATTCCAAACCACCTGCTGGTGCCTCTTCCTAAAACCCTCCCTTCTTCTCACCACATACAATCACCTCTCCCACCCCAGCAGTCCCAACCAATGCCTCCTCATCCCCAAATCCGGGCCCTTCCCCCTCACCCTGGACCACAACCACCCACCCATCTTCAACCCCTTCCCGTTCGCCCCAACCAGCCCCCATCTCATCTCCATCCCCACCGTATGCCCCATCCCACACAGCCCTCTCCACCCCCCCTCCAGCCTTTACCACCACACCCCATCCCTCAACCCCAGCCCAGCATCTCAATGCCCCAGCCTCAGACGTCCATGCCCATGCCCATGCCCCAACCCCAGCCCCAGCCACCCATGCCAATGCCTCAGCCCCAACAGCCCATGGCCATGCCCCAACCGGCCATCCCCATGCATCAACCCCAGCCAGCTATCCCGATGCCCCAGCCTCACATTCCCCAACTGCCCCTTCCCCAACCCCAAAGACCACTAAGTGCCAGAGAGCTGGAAACCAAAGAGCCAGGGCCAGAAATGCTTCATCATGGAGGGGGCCCACCTCAGCCATGGGAGCCTGGCTGCTCCCCATCAGGCATGCCCACAGGCCTGCCACATGGACACACCCTGGATGCCCCGGCCTTCCCGAACCACCGCTCCCCGTCACCTCAAAGGATCCTCCCCCAGCCCAGGGGTACACTCATTCCTGACACTGTGGCCAAGGCTATTGCCCGAGAGGCAGCCCAAAGAGTGGCTGCAGAGAGTGGACGGGTGAGTCAAGTCAGCAAAAAGCATGTTATATAAAGTATATGTATATATATCTTTACCTTTTAAAGATATATATGTGTGTGTGTGTGTGTATATATATAAAATATATATTATTTTTATTGTTTTCTTTATAAAAGAAAATTCATCATATAAAGCTATCATATCTCTTCACAAGATTAAAGCACTCAATACACATGGATTCATTTTAATTTAAGATCTTTGTGGATATTTTATGTTTTGGTTACCTGGACTTTGAATGGAGGTACAGAAACCTCTCAGGTTTCATTAAAAATATCTTAATTTTTTTTAGAAGATTAACCTAATGAGATTAAGTCTAATGCATTTGAAACTCCATGAGGATGATTAAATGATGACAGTATTTTCTTCTTCTTCTTCTTTTTTTTTTTTTGGATGAACTATCCTTTTAAATTATTTAAGATTATGCACTTACAGAATTATTAATTTGATCATACATGCTTAAATGTTTCAGTAATGTTCAATTGTTCTTTTTCATGTACTGTATACAGTGGGTACGGAAAGTATTCAGACCCCCTTAAATTTTTCACTCTTTGTTATATTGCAGCCATTTGCTAAAATCATTTAAGTTAATTTTTTTTCCTCATTAATGTACACACAGCACCCCATATTGACAGAAAAACACAGAATTGTTGACATTTTTGCAAATTTATTAAAAAAGAAAAACTGAAAAATGCTCAGTATTTAGTAGAAGCACCCATTTGATCTAATACAGCCATGAGTCTTTTTAGGAAAGATGCAACAAGTTTTTCACACATGGATTTGGGGATCCTCTGCCATTCCCTCTTGCAGATCCACTCCAGTTCTGTCAGGTTGGATGGTAAACGTTGGTGGAAAGCCATTTTTAGGTCTCTCCAGAGATGCTCAATTGGGTTTAAGTCAGGGCTCTGGCCGGGCCATTCAAGAACAGTCACAGAGTTGTTGTGAAGCCACTCCTTCGTTATTTTAGCTGTGTGCTTAGGGTCATTGTCTTGTTGGAAGGTAAACCTTAGTTCCAGTCTGAGGTCCTGAGCACTCTGGAGAAGGTTTTCGTCCAGGATATCCCTGTACTTGGCCGCATTCATCTTTCCCTCGATTGCAACCAGTCGTCCTGTCCCTGCAGCTGAAAAACACCCCCACAGCATGATGCTGCCACCACCATGCTTCACTGTTGGGACTGTATTGGACAGGTGATGAGCAGTGCCTGGTTTTCTCCACACATACCGCTTAGAATTAAGGCCAAAAAGTTCTATCTTGGTCTCATCAGACCAGAGAATCTTATTTCTCACCATCTTGGAGTCCTTCAGATGTTTTTTAGCAAACTCCATGCGGGCTTTCATGTGTCTTGAACTGAGGAGAGGCTTCCGTCGGGCCACTCTGCCATAAAGCCCCAACTGGTGGAGGGCTGCAGTGATGGTTGACTTTCTACAACTTTCTCCCATCTCCCGACTGCATCTCTGGAGCTCAGCCACAGTGATCTTTGGGTTCTTCTTTACCTCTCTCACCAAGGCTCTTCTCCCCCGATAGCTCAGTTTGGCCGGACAGCCAGCTCTAGGAAGGGTTCTGGTCATCCCAAACGTCTTCCATTTAAGGATTATGGAGGCCACTGTGCTCTTAGGAACCTTAAGTGCAACAGAAATTTTTTTGTAACCTTGGCCAGATCTGTGCCTTGCCACAATTCTGTCTCTGAGCTCTTCAGGCAATTCCTTTGACCTCATGATTCTCATTTGCTCTGACATGCACTGTGAGCTGTAAGGTCTTATATAGACAGGTGTGTGGCTTTCCTAATCAAGTCCAATCAGTATAATCAAACACAGCTGGACTCAAATGAAGGTGTAGAACCATCTCAAGGATGATCAGAACAAATGGACAGCACCTGAGTTAAATATATGAGTGTCACAGCAAAGGGTCCGAATACTTAGGACCATGTGATATTTCAGTTTTTCATTTTTAATAAATCTGCAAAAATGTCAACAATTCTGTGTTTTTCTGTCAATATGGGGTGCTATGTGTACATTAATGAGGAAAAAAAATTAACTTAAATGATTTTAGCAAATGGCTGCAATATAACAAAGAGTGAAAAATTTAAGGGGGTCTGAATACTTTCCGTACCCACTGTATATACACTAAAACAAATTAAATCTAAAATTATAATAACTAAAACTAATGTTTAAGTGAGAATTTGCTGACTTTTTATTTATAGTTCATTTTATTTATAGATTATTTAGAAAATCTATAAATTAATATATAAATATCTTATTTTTAGTTAATTTTGTGAACAGAAACAACATTTTGATAAAGAATTATTGATTAATTATTATTATTATTATTATTGCGAGTTAGAATTCCATAGGAAACATATACATGTCATTCTGACCCCCTTTTCAGAGACTAGGAGTAGTTTTTTTTAACCATGAATAACAAATATGCAAAATTTTTGCTGAGGCTTACATACAACATTTATGAGAAATACAAATTATTCAAATTATTTTATTGAAAAAATTATCATAATAACACCCTATCGGGTCAGTTTTGACCCTTTTTGCATTCTAGGGTTAATACGTGCAAATGAGAACTCTTTTAAAAAGTTAATGAACATACAGAAGATTAGCTATCGTGTCAGTATTTAACCTCAGCATAACTGTCAGATTTCTTTTATTAAGACTTCTGAAAGTACTTTAATATATTTAGATGGAGAGGAGAAGCCAGGGCTTTCACTCTAGGATCCTCCCCCAGCCCAGGGGTACACTCATTCCTGACACTGTGGCCAAGGCTATTGCCCGAGAGGCAGCCCAAAGAGTGGCTGCAGAGAGTGGACGGGTGAGTCAAGTCAGCAAAAAGCATGTTATATAAAGTAGCTGCAAACTTTAACCCTGGAATGCATGACTCAAGAAACTTGAATAACGGGGGTCAAATTGACCCATATCGAAGTCAATGTTTTTTAATCAGAAATAATTTCTTCTTCCTTTTCTTCTTCTTTTTATTGTTTTCTATATTTTATATAAATTTTATTTAGATTTTTATATAGATGATAAAAATCAAAATACAATTTATATAAAATAAAAAAAACAATAAAAGAATATATATATGTATATATATATATTAAAGTTTTTTTTAAACCATGAATAACAAATATGCAAAATTTTTGCTGAGGCTTACATACAACATTTATGAGAAATACAAATTATTCAAATTATTTTATTGAAAAAATTATCATAATAACACCCTATCGGGTCAGTTTTGACCCTTTTTGCATTCTAGGGTTAATACGTGCAAATGAGAACTCTTTTAAAAAGTTAATGAACATACAGAAGATTAGCTATCGTGTCAGTATTTAACCTCAGCATAACTGTCAGATTTCTTTTATTAAGACTTCTGAAAGTACTTTAATATATTTAGATGGAGAGGAGAAGCCAGGGCTTTCACTCTCAAAATTCAGATGAGGAAGAGGATGAGGAAAGCTATCAGGCCCACAGAAGAGGAGCATCTGTGGATGACTTCCTCAGGGGCTCAGAGCTGGGCAGGCAGGTATGGCAGTTGAAGTGATTGCCTTACAACAACAGGCATAAGAGGCAAATGTCAGCATTGAATGTTTAGGTGTGTTGTATTTGCTTATGTTTTCGTTTTTTCCTCACAATCTGCATTTCACAGTCTCATTACAGTCACAGCGAAGAGTACCATACAGAGAGCAGTCGAGGCTCGGACCTCTCGGACATCATAGAAGAGGACGAGGAGGAGTTGTATTCTGAAATGCAGCATGAAGAAGGCAGGCGACGAAACTCCCACAATGCACTCAAGGTATTCCAAAAATGAAAGACATCTCACAATATGCCAATGACATCTTGGTTTGCATGGCTTTAACTAGTTTGGTTTCTTCCCGATTCAAGACCGGAGGCAGCACTCCATCTTCGAGTCAGCTGGATCGGGAATCATACCGGAAGCCATCTCACAGAGGTCCTCAACCTCAGCGCCAACCCCTCATGGTCCCATCCATTGGTCAGTGCTCTCCCAGTAAGAGACAGGAGTCTGAGACTTGTGTTCAGGGCCTGTCTGTCCTCCTGCTCCACATTTTCTCTGTTTGAACTGTTCGTTAGCTTGTCAATGTGTGCCAGACCGCCACTGTGTGTTCCAACCATAACCATATCCTGTTGCTTTCAATCATTATAACCCTCTCTGAATCTTTAAATCGATTAAATGCCAGAGTAGTTAGGCATCTCCAGCCTGGGCAGGTTGATGCAGAACAGCCTTCGCATGATATAACGACTCTCTGATTGGTGTTTCCCTCAGAGATAACCACTGAGAGTAACAGTGAAGGGAACCTCTCTCCCGTCAAGGAGGATGTTTACTATGGCAGTGTAGCGCGACACAGGACATGGTCCTCCCGAAGGCACGGGGGACGCAGGCCTCCTTATGGTACGTGCATTTAGAGTGAGGTCTGAGGAGAAAGAAAATGGCCAAACGCATGAAACTGCACTGGACTGCACCGAGATGGAAGCTTGTGTTTGAAGCGGTGCTGTAAGATAGCGCCTATAGCAACATGTTTGCACAGAGAATGCTCCTCCCCCTTTGCACTGCCCCACCAATGGATGCCTGCCAAACCCCTCCTCTTTTTCAACCTGACCACAATCATACTTTTACTTTGGCCATGCATGACTGAATGGTGAAAGTTAAAGGGCGGCATCTCGCACTGAACGAATGCCACCGAATATGTATGAAGTAAAGGTTGACCAGGAAGAGAACGCAAACCGTTCCTTGGCATCGACTGCAAAGGCAACTGTGTGGAATGCACATTGGGCATGTTGGAGTCACATTCGAGCACAGCTTCGTAGTTGCGGCAGGGACAAAAGAAAACAGGTGTAGTTTTATCCGGGGCTAATGTGCCCCATCTGATGGGTCTTTCTCGGATCCAGATCTCTGCATGGTTACAGTAGCTCAGACTGCGTGTGCTCCCCCTCTTCTTCTCCCTCTCTCTCTGTCTGTCTGTGTGTGCGCCTGTCAGGAGCTTCATGTTTGGCTTGCTGCTCATCTGTAATTGGCTGCCATATGGGTGTTTCACTCCCAATCACCATACACCCACACACACTGGCAAACACAAACAGCGACACACATCATAACCATCATATTACTGTAAGAAATGTCTGTTTTCTTCAACCCACCCAAGATGTGTTTGGCAAATAAATGGATTGTGCAAGTATGGAGAGGAATTTCACTCCATTGGACTGAATTGCATGCTTATTCATATTGTCTGTTGTAACATACAGAGATGAGAACATGTATGCTGTTAATTCTTTGGATGTTTGTATGCCCATCTTTAAAAAGTCTTGAATGCTTGAACTTTAAAGACATGCATATTGTATTTTTTTTAAATTCCAGGACAAGTGGACAGCCATATTTGGGTAGTTGACAATATCTAAATAACATCAAATAACATAAAATTTGTACAGTATATATTAATATGTGATTTTTTTGAAAGAAAGAAATGTATACTTTGTTTAGCAATGATGCATTAAATTGAACAGAAGTGACATTAAAGATATATGTTACAAAAGATTTCAATTTCAAATGAAAAATACATTTTATCACAGTTTAAAATGAAAAATATTAAGCAGTAGAACTATTTTCAACATTGATAATAATAAGAAATGTTTCTTGAACACCAAATCAGCATGATTTCTGAAGGATCATGTGACATTGAAGACTGGATTAATGGCTGCTAATAATTCAGCTTTGCATCACAGGAATAAATTTAATTTTAAAATATATCGGCCTAATAAAATAGAAAACAGTTTTAATTATAATAATATGAAGCAATTTTACTGGTTGTGATCAAATAAATGCAGCCTAGGTGAGCATGAGTGACTTTTTATATATACTTAACTTTTATATATATTTTTTTGACATGTAATCCCTCAATTAATATAAGCAGCATTTATAGTAAATATACAATAATTATAAAAATTATTATGTAAAAAATATTACACTGCAGGACTTGGCTATCCAGCTATCCATGTAAGGGGTAGTAACATGGTGCCAATTAATCCTGCCTATTAGACATCTTGGTTTTTACCCATCTTTTTCATTTTAGATGGATACCGGGACCGAAGCCGCCGCTCTCCCCCGTACTATGATGAGTCTGAGCAGGAGGATCCGTTTCGAATCTTCGTGGCGCTCTTCGACTATGACCCTCTCTCCATGTCCCCTAACCCTGATGCAGCTGATGAGGAGCTCCCTTTTAAAGAGGGACAGATAATCAAGGTACCGCTCAGTTGGAGTTAATGATCTGTTGTTAAACGGCCCGCCCATTGTTTCAGCAGCCTTCTGTCTGTTTGTTTAAGGTGTATGGGGATAAGGATAATGATGGCTTTTATCGTGGGGAGATCCGGGGCAGGTCTGGACTTATTCCCTGTAACATGGTGTCGGAAATCCGTGCAGAGGATGATGAAACTATGGAGCAGCTCATGAAACAGGGATTCCTCCCTCTCAACACTCCTGTAGACAGAATAGGTAGGTGTTTTCCATGTCACATGTCTCTAAACCTAATATAACGATACAAAAATAGAAAACTTTCCCAATGTTTTTGTCTTTATGAGCTGAAAAAATATTGCTGTGAAAGTAGGAGTGGGCGATACGCCAAAAATCTTATATCACGATATGAGTAATTTTATTTCACGGTAACAATATATATATATCATGATATTGTTATTTTTGCTTTAAATAAGGTCTTTATGATAGCAAAAATTTTGATATCATAGAAATTTCATAATTCTTGTCACCAGTGTCAATATGACAAAAATACTAGCATAAATAATTTTTTTTGTAATTAATTAAAAATAAAAATAATTTTAAAATTATAAAAAATGTCACTGCATATTCTTCACTGTGTAAATTAAATATATATTTCTTCTTACTAAAGTTACAAAAGTGATTAAGTCCAGAGCAGTGAGAGATCTTCTCTCTTTTGTTGTTTGATTAACATGAACGACAGACAGCAGTAATATTAGACTGCTGTCACTTTAAGAACTGCCCGGATCCAATATACTGTTACACATGTGTTTTCTTTCTCAGCTGTTTGCTGTTTACAGGGATACTTGCAAAGACAGGCATTTTGACACATAAAAGTGTGTATTTAACCGTTCAAGGCCTATAAAGCACCAAAAAGAACTTGGTTCAGTACTCACGCTCACTATGAGCACCGTCTTTACATGCGTGCACCTCTCTAACAGCACTCAGAAACGGTTCTCAGACAGCGTGCATATAGGGAAATTAGTTCTCTTTCGCTGCTAATTGTGTTTCAATGGCTTAAAATCTCTTGTTTTTAAACCACAATGCATAAAAACGCATGCAAACGATACGTTTTCGTGACCACATAGCACATCAACGTCACATAGAGACAATAGTCAAAAATCTCTACTGGCTGACAAATTTCTACTGGTTAATCACATCTACCGGTATATTGCCCACCCTTATGTGAAACTGATTTCGTCATGAACTCTCCTTTATTCCCCGTGCTCTAAATTTGTTGTATGGATAACTTACAGGTCCTTGATTAGGATGCCTTTTCTGTGAATCTGTGTTATTCATATATATATATATATATGTG
>NW_015647033.1:938992-941445 GCF_001515625.1 Sinocyclocheilus rhinocerous
TTAACAGAAAGTTGAGTGGAAGGAAAAAGTGTGGAAGAAAAAGATGCACAACCAACTGAGAGAACCGCAGCCTTATGAGGATTGTCAAGCAAAATCGATTCAAGAATTTGAGTGAACTTCACAAGGAATGGACTGAGGCTGGGGTCAAGGCATCAAGAGCCACCACACACAGACGTGTCAAGGAATTTGGCTACAGTTGTCGTATTCCTCTTGTTAAGCCACTCCTGAACCACAGACAACGTCAGAGGCGTCTTACCTGGGCTAAGGAGAAGAAGAACTGGACTGTTGCCCAGTGGTCCAAAGTCCTTTTTTCAGATGAGAGCAAGTTTTGTATTTCATTTGGAAACCAAGGTCCTGGAGTCTGGAGGAAGGGTGGAGAAGCTCATAGCCCACGTTGCTTGAAGTCCAGTGTTAAGTTTCCACAGTCTGTGATGATTTGGGGTGCAATGTCATCTGCTGGTGTTGGTCCATTGTGTTTTTTTGAAAACCAACGTCACTGCACCCGTTTACCAATACATTTTGGAGCACTTCATGCTTCCTTCTGCTGACCAGCTTTTTGAAGATGCTGATTTCATTTTCCAGCAGGATTTGGCACCTGCCCACACTGCCAAAGGCACCAAAAGTTGGTTAAATGACCATGTTGTTGGTGTGCTTGACTGGCCAGCAAACTCACCAGACCTGAACCCCATAGAGAATCTATGGGGTATTGTCAAGAGGAAAATGAGAAACAAGAGACCAAAAAATGCAGATGAGCTGAAGGCCACTGTCAAAGAAACCTGGGCTTCCATACCACCTCAGCAGTGCCACAAACTGATCACCTCCATGCCATGCCGAGTTGAGGCAGTAATTAAAGCAAAAGGAACCCCCTCCAAGTATTGAGTACATGTACAGTATATGAACATACTTTCCAGAAGGCCAACTATTCACTAAAAATGTTTTTTTTATTGGTTTTATTTTATTGGTTTTTGTTAAATGTGAGCCAAAATCATCACAATTAAAAGAACCAAAGACTTAAACTACTTCAGTCTGTGTGCACTGAATTTATTTAATACACGAGTTTCACAATTTGAGTTGAATTACTGAAATAAATGAACTTTTCCACGACATTCTAATTTATTGAGATGCACCTGTATATATGTGTATATATATTTTAGTAAATTTTTTATTTTTATTTATTATGCTTGTATATCAGTTATCTTTTATTCGTTTTATACTAAGTAATGATTGTCTTGGAGTATGTGTATGTTTGACACATTTCAGGGTTTTGTGCCGCAATATCCTGTCATGTCAAACTTTAAATAAAACTAAACTAAACTAAACTAAAATGATATAAATCCTCCCTGTTGTTATTGTTGTATAGCTATCTGGCCTTTTCTATTATTTTACAATTAGATTTTTAAAATATCATAGTTATTGTCCTTGGTGTGAATGAGCCTAAAAATTTTTATATTTATTAAAAAAAAAAAAACTTACTGACCCCAAATGAGATGATGGTATATACGAAGTATTTCTGATTTATATGTTGCTTCCAAAAAAATTTTGTTTTTTTACTTTGTTTGAATACATAGAATGCATAGCAACTATCTAGACCATGCCAATCAATCAAATCTTGTTTTGAACATAGCCTGCCTCTCTCACAGAAGAACTGATTCTCTCTCCTTCAACAGAACAAAATAAGAGAGGTCGCCACCCAGTGGCCACAAGACGAATGGTTGCCCTGTATGACTACGACCCCAGAGAGAGCTCGCCAAACGTTGATGTTGAGGTGTTAAACACACTCGCATTTATTTATTTATACACTCACAGGTTCTCAATCTGCTGCATACGCGTGTCTGTGGAGTTACTGATTATGTGCTTTCTGTGGCAGGCTGAACTGACATTCTGTGCTGGCGATATCATTGCTGTTTTTGGGGATATAGATGAAGACGGCTTCTATTATGTAAGTATCATTGTTATGCTGACTGCTCACGCTGCTTTATTCTGAGCCTGCAGCACTATTGTGTTTTGTTTTTTGTCTTTCAGGGTGAGCTTAATGGACATCGGGGCTTGGTTCCATCCAATTTTCTCGAAGAAGTGCCTGATGACGTGGAGGTCTATCTGACGGACACTCCCTCCCACCGCGGTCAGGACGAGCCCAATCCGGTACCGGCACTGCGCCCAGAGACCAAACGGGTACACCATCGCCGTTCTCAGCGCTAGGCCCTGTGTCCATTCATGCTCCGTTTGAGTTTCGGTTCACTTGCCGTCTCTGTGTTTTCTTGTGCTTGTTTGTTTTTTCGTTATGTGACCGTGGTGGTGATTTCCAGTCCAACCTTTCTTGCTCTAGGAAAGGGAGAAGCAAAGCCCACTGCAAAGAGACAGGTACGAACGTAACTCTATTAAGAAAGCGAATGTTCGTAGAGGGTCGCCAGAGGACTGTGGAAAAGGCCAAATTCCGTTCCTGCACCGGACTA
>NW_015647033.1:942041-961073 GCF_001515625.1 Sinocyclocheilus rhinocerous
TTGTTTTGAACATAGCCTGCCTCTCTCACAGAAGAACTGATTCTCTCTCCTTCAACAGAACAAAATAAGAGAGGTCGCCACCCAGTGGCCACAAGACGAATGGTTGCCCTGTATGACTACGACCCCAGAGAGAGCTCGCCAAACGTTGATGTTGAGGTGTTAAACACACTCGCATTTATTTATTTATACACTCACAGGTTCTCAATCTGCTGCATACGCGTGTCTGTGGAGTTACTGATTATGTGCTTTCTGTGGCAGGCTGAACTGACATTCTGTGCTGGCGATATCATTGCTGTTTTTGGGGATATAGATGAAGACGGCTTCTATTATGTAAGTCTCATTGTTGTGCTGACTGCTCACGCTGCTTTATTCTGAGCCTGCAGCACTATTGTGTTTTGTTTTTTGTCTTTCAGGGTGAGCTTAATGGACATCGGGGCTTGGTTCCATCCAATTTTCTCGAAGAAGTGCCTGATGACGTGGAGGTCTATCTGACGGACACTCCCTCCCACCGCGGTCAGGACGAGCCCAATCCGGTACCGGCACTGCGCCCAGAGACCAAACGGGTACACCATCGCCGTTCTCAGCGCTAGGCCCTGTGTCCATTCATGCTCCGTTTGAGTTTCGGTTCACTCGCCGTCTCTGTGTTTTCTTGTGCTTGTTTGTTTTTTCGTTATGTGACCGTGGTGGTGATTTCCAGTCCAACCTTTCTTGCTCTAGGAAAGGGAGAAGCAAAGCCCACTGCAAAGAGACAGGTACGAACGTGACTCTATTAAGAAAGCGAATGTTCGTAGAGGGTCGCCAGAGGACTGTGGAAAAGGCCAAATTCCGTTCCTGCACCGGACTACGAATAAAGCATAAAGCATTTTTGCACTGAAACACAAAACCCTACTTAAGTGAAGCTGTTTGCATTAGTCAAAGTGCTTTGTGAAGTCCATAGGGTCTGTGGCTCGTGATTTGTGACCCTGTTAAAAGACTGATTTGGAAACTAGTTTGTAGTTGAGGCATGCCTGTTTTTTTTTCTAGAACAGACCTGTAGCTTTTATATAAAAGTAAACTACATTACCCCAAATGTTGTATTTCTTTGAGGAGGCTTTGTTTCTTTTTGTATATTGCACATTGTCCAAAAACTCTATTTTTTTTAGATCATATGAACTAGCAGAACATATATTACTCATTCCATCTCTTTCTGAGAGACTAAAATAATATCATTCATGATGTAATTACAATAAATCTAAATAAATGAAAAACTAAAACAAATATGTATTTTTGCTAGTGGACATTTAGTGAATACATATATTTGTTTTTGTGTATGTGGTGTTGTTGTTTTTTTTCTGCTCATAATTGATTTATGTTTTTTATGATGTTGCTGTATTCTAATTTCCTTTTTTCCCCACCGGCTTTGCCAAAAAAAGAAAAAAAGCTGAGGAATATTGTTAATTTCCTGTCCTAGCAGACTTTTGTCTTGCTAGGTAAGTTGGGCAACTGGCGATACCAGTGATCAGTCTCATGCATGGGATTTTATACGCAGCCTTTATGCAATTTTTTAATGCATTTTTATGGGTAAATTATATCATTGGGATGTAGCATTAGTTGAATAAGAATGTGATCTGTTGTCGTCTAAAGATACATTTTGTTTTAGATTTTTCTGCTTAAAGGAATAGTTCACCTCCAGATGAAAATGTATTTACTCACCCTCTGGCCATCCAAGATGTAGAAGAATTTGTTTCTTCACTGTAACAGATTTGAAGGAAATTCCCTAAAGTGAATGGGTGCCATCATAATGATAGTCCAAACAGCTGATAAAAGCATAATAATACACAAGTAATCCACATGACTCCATTCTATGAACTAACGTCTTGTGAAGCGAAAAGTTGAGAATTTGTAATGATCTAATCCATCAAGACATTTTTAATGTCAAACCATTTCATTCGGGTAAAATACAGTACGAGTCCTCTATTCATAATATTGCTTCCTCCAGTGAAAAGGTCATCTTGTCTGAAATAGGAGAGAAATATGCACAGATCAAGCACCATTTACACACAAAAACAGTCCTAAATAGTTCTAAACAAATATGTCTGTGGATTTTGCTGTGAGAAGACAACAGGGGATGGACTTTTTCACTGGAGGAAACGTTACTGTGGATTATGGACTCTTTGGCCAGAAGTGAAGTTTGAAGTTAAAATGCCTTAACGATGGATTTGTTTCTTACAAATACACAGCTTTTGAAATTAATTGATGGACTGGAGTCATGTGGATTACTTGTGGATTATTGTGATGCTTTTATCAGCTGTTTGGACTCTCGTTCTTTATTTCCAAATCTGATCAAGGAACAAACTCAACTACTGTACATTGAATAGCCTGATAGTGAGCAAATTTTCATTTTTGGTTGAACTTCCTTTATTATCCCTTTATTAATGTTTATTAATTCAAATGATTATTTTTCAAATTTATTTAGTTTTCTATCTTAAAAAAAACAAACAAAAAAACGTTTCTGCTTAATGTGCCAGTGCATTAGACTTGTATGGTATCTGCAGTTGGTTCCCATGCTGTGTGGAGTCCTTGTGCTGTCTATTTTGATGCTGTTTTACAATATAAAATCCCCTCACCCTTTGAGGTTTCTAACAATTCAAACACAAATTAAATGAAGGAATGTTTTCACATTTCATATCTGTATTAGCAGGCAAGAAGAAATTTAATAAAACAGTTGAGTTAATTCAGGAACCAACCATATTATCTGCCTTTTCTCTAAAGATCCAATCTGTGAGTAGTAATATAATTTTTGCTCTTTCTTTCTTGGCACTCTTCTAGTCTGAGATCATTTGTTTTAAACCTCAGAACATAAGCTGGACTGTTATGTATGAAGAAGGCAGATAATAAGGCAAAATATAGTCTTGCTGTATAATATCCCACAATTTTCCCTTCCCCGTGGATGTTTCATTAGGTGCCTGTGGAAAGTTCAGTGCCAGCTCCGGCCCCTGGAAGACCCGCCTCTCCCACTGTGCGTCCTTTGCTTCCCGTTGGCCCAGTCAGGTCGCTGAGCCCTGCCAGGGGTCCACGAGACCTGACATCTAAAAAGAAAAAAGGACTGCTCTCTAAGGGGAAGAAACTGCTCCAAAAGTTCTCAAAGTAAAAGTATGAGATTGATTTCAAATTCATATGGCTACAAATACAGATTTCTCTCTCAAAAGGGAAACCACCAATCCCCAGTGTTTCAGAAAAGTCTACGGTGATTTTTTTTTCCTCACACACACAAAAAATTTGTAATCTAAACAGCACTAATATCCAGATGAAAAGGAATGACATATATAAAGATGTCACTCATATGTCAGTGAGCTTGCTAATTGGCTGTCAGAATGAAAGCATGTAGAGGACAAAGAGATATTATTAATATTTAAGGAATTCCTTCAATTATAATTTCAAATCAAAGTGCTGGATTTTGAATGAAATATTTAATCTCACAATCCCCAGTGTTTCAGAAAAGTCTACGGTGATTTTTTTTTCCTCACACACACAAAAAATTTGTAATCTAAACAGCACTAATATCCAGATGAAAAGGAATGACATATATAAAGATGTCACTCATATGTCACTCATATGTAATTGGCTGTCAGAATGAAAGCATGTAGAGGACAGAGATATTATTAATATTTAAGGAATTCCTTCAATTATAATTTCAAATCAAAGTGCTGGATTTTGAATGAAATATTTAATCTCATAGATTTTAAAGTTTGGTATAGCACTTGGTGATAAAAACAGTTCAAAAAGCACTTTAAATATGGTCTGACATTGTCAGTCAAATAGCAGTAAATGATAAAAAACCGCCAGACCATATTAAGAGCATTAGTCCGAAACAAAAAGGACCACAATCAAAAGAAGTATTTCCATAGAATGATGCGCAAGGTGCAAAATGGCATAACTGACCAGAACAGTCTATGAGCAAATCCTTTTAAACATTGCTGTGGCCTTCATCTAAACTCAGTAAGTACATCTGATGTCTCCATACATCAGTCTTTGCCAAGTATCCTCCCTTTTGCTTGCTCTAAGAGCTCCCTTTCCTGCGTTTATCACGAGAATGACTCTAAAGTTATAAAAATACAATGAAAAGTTTCTGTGTTTGCCTTTCAATGCACAATTCATTGTGTTTTGGTGAATGGTTTGTGTGTGTGTGTGTGTGTGTGTGTGTGTCTCCCCTCTGCATCCATGTTCGTGCAACCCCTTACAACTGAAAAGGGACAAATAAAACTTTTGTGATAATGTGACGTGCTGCTAATTACAAGTTGTTTCCTGTTCCTTTCAATAAGGGTGGTGTCGTCTTCAGAAAAAGAAATATTTAAGCAAAGATGGTGTCTAGGTGTCTCCTCGAATTTCACTTTCTGAGGGCCGGTTTACACAGAATGCATTTTTGCAATGTTTTTAAAAAAAAAATCGTTTTTCAATGTAAACATGCGAAAGACTGACATTTGACACTCTCTCTCGTTTGTTTTTAAAAAGCAAAAGTAGTTTGACTACATGCATAGAAACACTGTGTTCTTTGCCATTCCATTTTAAACACAAGAATGCGTTCTGTATAAACGGATTTTCATCCAAAAATGAAATTTGTCATTATTTAGGCTACCCACCCTAACGTCATTCCAAAACTCTATGACTTTCTTTATTCTGTGGAACATAAAAGAAGATATTTTGAGAAATTGCTCTCACTCTCTCTCTTTAGTCCGTACAATGGAAAACTGTTCAGATGCCAACATTCTTCAAAATAGGCCCATCTTCTTTTATGTTTCACAGAAGAAGAAATCATACAGGTTAGAATGACACTTTCATTTTTGGGTAAACAACCCTTTTAACACTGGTTTACACTAATGGGTCATGGCTGGTTATGAGAACATAATCTATAGGCTTAAATGACATATCCTTGCTGCTGTTATCATTGGCTGTTTTTCCTGAGGTCTTAGCTTGCTATGGTAGAATCAAACTCCTTGTGATAGTCTCTTTGCTGAGGACTTTATAATACATATTCTCAGCTGCCAAAATGCAGGTTAAGTAATACCCTCAGGCAAAACTACCTATGATAGCTCAGTTGTCTCAAGCTATAATCTAGTAGTTTACATAAGGGGCAACATCTCTTGCATTAACACAAAACATCTTGCCTCTGCAACTGGAAATGCGAGGTTGAGCCAACATTTGGTGGCATCTCACAATAATGTGGCCAGTTGGATTTAGATTGCACTCTTGAATGGTTTGATCCAGGGTAAATACTGTGTGTGTTTGGTTTTTTTTTTTTTTTATCTTTAAAAAAGATTATAATAAAAGTATACTATATTTAAGCATTTTAATTAAAAATTGGGGTGAATGGAGTTTATTTGTTGTAGACGAAAAACATGGAGGGTTCTAATAAAAAAAAAAAAAAAGGTTGGATAGCCAAAAGGCAATGTATGAAATGTTCAGCTGCCTGTATAGCTTGCAACATCATTTTGCCAAAAGAAAAATAAAAGAGATTACATATATTTTCATTTAACAGAAATATCTCTATTATTATCATAAATCCCAAGTGTTCGTTTGTGACTGGATGTTATAATTCATTTCTCGGTTACTCTTTTGTACACCATTTGTAGATAATTTATAAATGTTTATACTTAATTTACAGATTTTCAGACTTTTTTAGTGCTTTAAGATTTAATATTCTACAGTGTAAGTGTTCTCCATGGTGTCTTCAAGAAAAGATGCTCAAGACTGCAATTCTGTGCTTGTTCTGTGAATTAAAGAGAAAAAAGTACTTGTTGGTCTATATTTACTGATATGGACTATTGTGTGGCTGTGCATGTGTAGAACTGTGTAAAATATACATTTTCTATGAAAATAAATGTGATATTTTTCAAGATCAGACTTGAAATTGTCTTGGCAAATCACATAGCATGTCCCAACAGAAAACTCCACAATAAATATAGAGACAACCCAGTAGATGGCAGCAGTGACCTCAGTATCTTGGTACTTCTCACTTAAGGCATCATGGGTAAGGTGAGTGAATTAATATTTCTGTGTTGTGGATGAAGGGTGCGCTTTTCTCAACTCTGTCATCATATTCCAAGAGCCACATTTATCACATTTAATGATGGGTTCCAACCAGGCAGCAGACCTGGTGATTATTTGTAGATATTGTGACTGCTGTGTCTTATAATGATCTACTTTAAAAAGAATAGAGCAGCACATTCTAAGATTATAATTGTCTAGTTTATCCGCTTCTGAGGTGTCATCCTGCTTTTGTTTGTTTTTTGCATCAGGCTGGTGTTACTCACACTGTAGTGTTTAAAAATTAAAAGCATTTAATAAACAATATGGTCAGTTAAAGGAATAGTTCACCCAAAAATCCATCAATCAAAGCTGTATGTTGTTATTTTTTTCCATGGAACACAAGAAGTAGATATTTCTGAGAAAGAAAAAAAACAACAGTTCATTGTG
The DNA here is from genome assembly GCF_001515625.1 of Sinocyclocheilus rhinocerous. NCBI lineage: Eukaryota > Metazoa > Chordata > Actinopteri > Cypriniformes > Cyprinidae > Sinocyclocheilus > Sinocyclocheilus rhinocerous. The sequence continues at coordinate 948,495 of NW_015647033.1, forward strand.
ACCAAAGTCTGTCAACACTGTAAAAACACTGTAAAAGTATAGGTCATATGACTTGTCTTCTAAAGTCATACAATGACTTTGTGTAACCAAAACTGAAAAAAATAAACTTAAATTAGATCTAAGTAATATAACATAATAAACTGATTATATTTAGTCCATATTAGAAAAATGTTGTGTTGCATTGGATATTGCATGTGACATAATCAAATAAGAAGTGCTTTTATTATTATTATTATTATTATTATTATACTTGCACAGAACTATTTTATTTTTGTTGAATTCATCTGTTGTTATATGGTAAGAGCTGCAAAACAATTCTGCAAAAATTTCTACCTTTGTGTTCCATGGAAAAATGACCACCTTGAGGTTTGGAAACAACATGAGGGTAAGAAAATAATGACAGAACTATTTTATTTTTGGTGAACTGAATTGTTGTTATATGGCAAGCGCTGCATAACCATTCTTCAAAATGTTCTAATTTTGTGTTCAATGGAAAAAAATAAGCACTTGAGAAACATGAGGGTGAAAAATAATGACAGAACTCTCATTTTGGGGTAAAGTTTCTCTTTAAAAAGGCTGCTGAGAGGAAAGGAAAGTGCTTGAGCCTGCTGCAGAGGTTTCAGCGGAATAGGCAGTACCAAAATGCAAGAGGATGAAGTGCGGGCCAGCCCTGCCTACAGAAAAAAAGGAGGAGAGCGAGAAATGATTATGCTCGTATATCACCACGCTAGGCTTCTCTTTCTCTTGGCTCGACTCTCCTTCCATTCAGGAGTGAGCTGTAATGATCCCGGGGGGCCCTGGACCAATGGATGTTTAAAATTCTCTCCGGCTTTGACCTCTCGATCAACGCTGTCTTTTAACAAGGGCCCTGAGCGGGGACACGGGCGCCCATTCATCTTCCTGCTGCTTTTCGTGAATATTTCAGAGGCTGTAAAGCAGCTCCTTTTCAGAGAGCAGTGTCTTACTGACCCCTGAATGACAGAGGTGTGTTCAATAGCAGGTAACTCATTGGATGGGTCAGGGTTGGACACAATTGCGCACATTTGTCATTGTCTTCATGAATATGTTTTGACTGAGACGCGAGTCTCCTTATATGAACCACAGTGTCCATGCTGAGACTCCCTACTAATACTGAATACTGGTACACTGAAGCCTTGCTTGAGGCTTCATCTGCAGTTAATGTCCACTTACTTCTATCATAGGCTTTCAGCGTCACTTTGAAGGAAGACGTCTGCCATGTAAGATCTGAGCAGGAATTTGCAAGGCTGACCTTTTACAAAACTAAAATAACTTTCAGCAAATTTATAGTAATTGAAGCGAACCGAGCACACGGTGATCACAGGTGTAGAAAGACATTGCAGGTTAGCAGTAACTTATCTCTCCATCCTGTAGGGAGCAGAGTGATATAAATCCACGACACGCACTGCAGAGCGCATTCATTCATCACCTGCATAGAAATTCAGCTCACACTGAGCGAGAGCGCCTCTGCTCAACTTTATCCATAGATCAACGTCACAAAGGCTTTGACTGAGGCTCCCAAACTCTCCCTTACTACTTTTCCAAAGGGTTCCTACTGCTCCGATTGACGGAGGCCTATGCCTTTGTTTGCTAAAAGTGATACATTTGTTGTTTTATGACTTCAGCTCTGACTTTGCCCTCCAACTTGGGTGATTTTTAACAATTGTCACTTTGTTAGCATAGCAGTGACACTGTAAACAAAGAGACACACTTTTTCCTAAAAAGGTGGAATAGCAGTTTTACTAAATTCTGCCCTCATCTGTATTTTTGTAAAGTTAATAATATAAATATAAAAAGAGCAGTTTTTTTTATCATGCAACACATTGGCAGTGACATTTAAGATTCTGATTTATGTGCGGAAGGTGATCTAATAATTTAGCGGAATGGAGACAGTCATGGCGTTGGTGAGATTGAGATACATGTGGTCATTGTGGTATATTTCATTCTCTAAGTAAGTTTACTGTCATTCTATGTTTCTGTGGCAACCTATCATCACATGATTCTCACCAAGAAAAAAAAAGTGCAGCTGTGTTCACATAAAAAAAAAATGGAATAGGTTGTCAAAATGGGTCAAACTCACTGGCGGGACAGTTTACTTACCACCATTTCATATTATTGCTACTAAGCTGTTGATCACCTTTGAGTATTACAGTTCACGGCCGTGGTCTGTCACACTGCTAACATCTGGACATCTGAGCAGATGGGGCTGAAATGATAATGGTATGTAAGCTGGGCCATGGGGGAATATTCATTTTCAAAAGCACTCCAGCAAAGGCACTGCAACTGGAGGGATCTAGTAGTAGCTGATCTGATTCAGATAAAATGCATAGCTGCATCTCGAGATTCACAAGCTAAACGCATAATATCCATTGCATAAGTTTTTACCTTTGCACGAGGGCACTAACTTTTACAACCCAGTCTGCTCTTACGCAGCGTTTGGCATGAGCGGTCCTTTGATTTATTCTTTGCATTAAAGTGTGTGTCCTTGCAGAGGAATTTGTGGCACTTTTCAAAGAGTAGGACATAAAATCCTGCTTCGTACTGGCGAAAGATGCCATCAAGCACTAAAGAGCAGCAAAGGTACAGGTCATACTGTGTGTTCTGACTGACAGGAGATTGATGACGCTCCCTTTAGTGAGATCTTCTTTAGTCAGAAATCACAGAGTGTTTAGTGATTCATACTGACTCTGAATATAAAGTAAAAAAGCTAAAGTATATCTCTTGGGGAATATATAACCTAACGTGTCATAATGATGCATTGACTTCTACCAAAGATATTTCAATATGTGACTAAAGCTATATGAAAAATAGTTGTCACACTGGTAAGTTGTCTCAAGGGCTATATATCAGTGACTATAAGGGTTTGAGTCAAACATCCAATTTCTCACAGCAGTGGTTTTGTATGTTAAATTCAAAAACCTAGTTCAAAAATCTATATATTTAAAAAAAAAAAAAAAAAACTAGTTTATATATATATAAACTAGTTTTTTATTTTTTTTATTTTTTATATATAGATAATATATATATATAACCTAGTGCTGTTCATGGTTTTCGCTGTCATGTTATTTAATATGGCAGTACTTTTGTGGCCTACTGTCCAAGTCCCTTTACAGGGTGTATAGCATGGGTGTATATTTAAAATAACCAAAATAGCTCCATGTAAATCATGAAGTCGCAGTAATAACGAGAATGTCATGACTAACGAGACAAATTGGCAAGGCGGGGCTGTTTAATGCCAGCCAGGATCCCCATGTAGCCTAGTGTGTAAAATGCCCTGTCACTGTAAAAAAACTGCATTTTTAACTCACGGAGAAACAATGGAAATGTTAAAACTTAAGGTATGTGTCCACAACATAGGCTACATAAATTTACTTTCACTGGAGTAAAAAGTATGAACTAGCCTCGCCACATTTTGCAAAAGAGCACTTATCCTTTATTTTGATGAACATCTCAAAGCGAACTGTAATAGTCACGCTGGCCTGTCTTTTTTGTAAATTTCCAGTTTTTCTGTGTGTAGCTATTTCCAGACAAATTTGTTTTTGCTTAGGACAGTTTGTCTGTCAACAGGGGACGCTTGCGCGCTACACCGCAGCACTCTGAAGCCACTGAAGTGTTTGTAAGCTACATAATATAACTTCAGCTATAGCCTAGTTGAACACAAAGTTCAAGTAATAAAATACTATTTAAATATTTTTTGCCTTATACCTCAGATTTTATACTTGGATCTTTTACATTTATTACACAACCATATTATTACCATGAAACAATTGATAATTTTTACTACTGCACGTTTTTCATAAATTCACATTGCAGAGACTGTTAGTTGCTTGAAATCATCTGACGCTCGTTCAAGGGTCATCTTTTAAGTTAATATCACTGGTATTGCTGGTTGTCTGCCCACATGACAGTGACAGGCAAGATTGAGGGGCTTCAGGACAACATAACGCGCACATGTATTTCATTTGCTGAGGATTATGCTTGTGACATCTAATCGTTCAGACTCAGATGAACGTGAGGTCCAGAAACAGCAGCACGTGAATCGTGTCAGCGCTTAGTTTTAACTTTAACCTGTATTTTTTTTTTTTTTAGTTTGTGTATTTTGCTACTCATAAGTGATCAAGTTTGAGTCCGTTGTCTGCCATGACAACTGATTTTACTTTTAATGTCATGTGAGGGCACCACGTTCACTTTCTTTCTTTGATTTGTAAATTTATTTTAAAGCTCACTTCATTATTTTTTTTCTTGTTTATTTAAGGAATGCATTAGAGGAATAAAGTAATTTAGGCTCCAGTTTGTGCTTGTTTGTACAAACGAGCACAATGTTGCTGATGGTTATAGCGTTGTGCCTATCCTGTGCTGAAGGTAAGACATTCCTCTCATATCCGTCATTTCCTGCTGTTGGAGATTTCTATATAATTTAATATCAATTCTTTATAATTTAATAATATCTTGCATCAGACTATCCGGGTAGAGATGGACTTTATTGCAGTTGTTTGGCCACAAATAGCCATGTCTTATCATTTATCATGAATGATTTCAGAATCTACTGTATGAGTGTATGAGCTGAAAGACCTGTGAAAATGTTTGCATTAATATCAGTTATTTGCATATTTAAATTGTAACCTGAGTTGTGAACTTTATTGGAAGTAACTTTTTGTATGTGATTAAGCGACCATTATTAATATAAATGTTTCTTTGGATTCATATGGCTATTAATATTGCTTTGCATTCAAAGTAAATATAGATTTAATTGCAATTTGCTTATATAATTACTTGCAGAATGCAAATAGCTGCTTAGTTATTACTTCAAGTTGATTATTTAATTGTGGAATTAAAACTTTATCACAGTTGTTTTAAAGTCTATGCTATGTTTTTAATAGTGAAACTGAGAGGAGGGGATTTTTCTCAAATCGTCTTGATTCACATTGAATAAAACCATACTTAGAAAGCTCCTAATTTGGAAATTATATGCTGTGGAGTTTTTAGTAATGCCAAAAGCAGCAATTTAAAAATGAGAGAGACTGACAAATAGGCTTGCCATCAGTGCAGAGGCTCAGTCCTAGTTTGAGCTGTGCAAACTCAGTCACGTTTGGCCTAATGTTCTTAGACACTGCACAGACAGTAGTCCATTTTTACCCTTGGGCTCAGCCATTAACCTACTTTGAAACATCACTTTCACACATGAGATTCCTAGTCTGAGATGCAAATATATTGTTTATTTGACTGTATGCTTTTCTATACATCAATAGGATGCCAGTAGGACAAATCATCACATTGATTAGCAAAGTGTAGCTTGATAGGCAGAGATAACCTGATTTAACAGACTGGAAATTAAAGCTCAAACATAAATCAGTTTAAAAATATTTCTAAAAATATTAGTTTTACTAAGTATACCTAAAACATAAATGAAGATAGATTTTAAAACGGACAGAAGTGAGGATTGTCTATGAATTCATACAATGTTCTGTAGGACTATAATGGAATTTTTTCCTCCCAATGATCTTCTCTAAGAACTATACAGATTTATAATGCTTAAAATGTCCTGTTGTGGGCTCACTCACCTTATTTAAACATGCTCTTTTCAACTGGAAGTTGATCACCTTCAAGTGTCGTCCAGGGAGTTGTGTATAATCTACTTACAGAGGCTGCAAAAAAACTATTCCAGGTACACATATCAGGTGTTTAATATAAAATACAAGCAGATAAAACTGCCTTGCAAGAAACGACTCTCTCTGGTTACTTCTTTGTCAGCCCTTATTTTTTTTTTATCACTGAACATTTTATTTTGCACTTTGGCATGTAGATAAAATATTTATAGTTTATTATATTACAAATTTTTGTTAATATAGTGTGTTGGTTCTTTTAGAGCATGAAACAGTTTATGTCTATGGCGATTAACGCAGGTATGTGTTACTCCGCAGCGGTGACGACCCGACCAGGCTACAATAGTCCAAATATAAGTTCTTATTATAAGTGTACCGTAGTGATTCGGAATAAGACAAAAACGCGGTTTGGAAGATTAATTCATGATGTACTTGCTCATTATATACATTTTGCAAATTTTGAACACAGAAAAAGTTACATAGTGCTGCTTTAAAAGAAAATGTAGTGTGAAAAATCAGATCAATTGAAAATTCAATAAAAAAAACTATGAAATAATTTTTTCTTTGAACCTACGCGCTAGTATAGTGGGATGCCCTAATGCAAACACAATATGTGCATTATTTCAGTAAAATGTATATTCAAATATAAACAAATATAATCAAGTTTTTTCAAGTTGTTGTTGCCTTACTTGAAGGATTTTCTTTTAGGAATAGCAATCACATTCATTCACGTATCAGTATGACACATGGATCGGCATTTGACAAACTCCTCCAAAAACGCACAGCATGTCAAGATCAACCTTCAGCTTTTCAATGCTGCACTTTAGCAATCAGAAGGCAATGTAGCCCTTGCAGCCTGTCAGAAGGTAAAGGTTAAAGCATCTCTCCCAGATGAGTGATTTGACAAGCTGCTTGTTCGGACACACAGTATGCCTGATCAGAGTGATGTTGACTATTTTTGCCTCCCCCTGCGTTGCTTTATTCCAAATCATCCAACACCAAGAGGGGAAATGTTGTGTTTTGTGCTATTGAAGTAGCAAAAAGAATTTGTGGGCTTGACATCTATGGAAATGTTTTCTGAAAAGATTATAGACTAGCACATTGGGGAGAGTTTCAAACGGCAACAGAATGATGGGTTTTTGCTGACAGGTTTAGACCAATCTTTTTTTTTTTTCTCTCTGACTTTGAATGAGGAAGGAACGCCATCTAGCAAATGACTTCTCCGAAATACAACTCTGCAATGTAGAAATAGCAAGAGCACTGAGGTATAGCTGTCTAGAACATACAAAACAGTTTTGATAGCATATTTACCAAGCATAATGTTCTGTGAAAGTAACCTTGCCGCGGTGTTTTGGAATGAAAGGTTTTATTAGTACAGATTCCTATAGAACAGTCATTCACAACTAGTGGGCTGTGATTCAAAAATGCATTGGAGTTGGAGACAGGAATAAAATGCAAATAATAAAATGCAACTAACCATTTAATAATGCATAATTAGGATAGTAAAATAGATGTGCTTTTAAATTAGCGAAGACAATATCCTATATGCATTTTTTCCCTAAAAGATGTATCCAATTAAACTATGTTTTTTTATTCAAGTTCATTTAAATAGGTGCATGCCAACGTAGGCAGGTTGTGTGATATGTTCTCATCCTCCAAACCCATTAAGAAAACTATGCAAGTTATAAGAACATACAAACTTCTTTATATGGCCTTAAATGCAGTGAAGACAATCTCAATGTTTTTGTGCTGCGCATTTTTGGCTGCCAAGAGCATAAAACCATTGAAATTCCATTGAAATGGTGTTGGATCGCTACTTGATGTCCCTGAAACAAAACCAGTTGAAAACCACTAATTTGAAAAATGCGCTATTGGGGCCAGTAGGGTTATGTGATGTGTACAACCTGTATTGGAAATTGCATTAATACTTTATACTCTCTTATACTTATGCTCTATTATGCTTAATCTGTTTCGTCCTCAAGGAATGAAGGTTGTGGAGTTGTCAGATGACCCAAGATCCCTGTCCCCTATCGCTGTTCTTCCAAGTGTGAACTATCAAATCATCAATGCAGACTACCTCCTCCTCAGAGACACCAGGCAGGACGTAATGGACAACTCCAGCCTGCGGGCACAAAGGCAACCTTTCATCCTCACTGGACTCACTGGCCAGCCAGCCATCAATGTCAGCTATGGTCCCATGTCTTTGGAGCAGTCTATACCACTGCATATGATCCACACTGGCCCCAGGATCCAACCGTTTATACTGGCCCGACAAGTACGTTCTTCTACGCCTGCCCTGTATGTGTTGTTTTATGCAACCGGTAATAGGAGGATATGAGCGAGGGCCCGATGCAAAACATCCCAGGACAGAATGAAGGAGGGTACCTTTGTGTTACGGCATACGCCTTCTGGGAATCCAGGGAGGTCAGGGACAGCTGCTCCATCTCGGCAGATGGTGGCTTCTGCTTGGTGCACCTGAAGCCTGAGCCAGCCTGATTCAACCCTGGAGGTGGCAGGTCGAGCTGGGAGCAGAGAGGCGATCAAAGAGGAAATGTTGCTGAACTTTACTACCAGATCAGACCCAGTCCCAGTGGTCAGTGTGTCCCGCAAGAGAGCAAGATAAGAAGGGGTCCACAGCATGGTGACCTGGGACGGCAGATCTATGGAACCTCTATGAATAGGATTGGGACTGTAAACCTCCTGCGATCACCTCCTAGAAACCCCACGTTTATGCGATTACGCCTCGGAGGAGCCGTCATCATCCAGATGTCTTCGAAACCACTGAAGACCACAGACACTGCCACTTTCTATGTGTTCCTATCAAGCACATCGCCAGTTGAGCATTTTATACTCAGGTAGGTTGATTTTATGGTTTCTTATTTGCCAGTTTTGCTTCAAGGGATAGTTACCTAAAAATCATTTACTCACCTTCATGTCATTCAAAACCTATTTGACTTCCTTTGTTTTGAACACAAAAGAACGTATTTTGAAAAACTGTTTGGCCATACAGTAGAAGTCAATGCGGTCCAAAACAACATTTTCATTTTTGGGTGAACTATCCCTTTAATGAGAGTGGATGCATTTTAAAGTAAATAAGATTGCTACAAAATATGGCATAAACAAGTGTCTGGTAGATCTAACCTGGCTTTCGGGGCTATAATAATTTCACATGCTGCTATCTGAAAGTCTGCAAAAAAAATCTGTACACATAATGCAGTGCTGAGAAATTGGATTTACTCTGTTCAGGATTATATGGTTTTCTCAGAAGGCACAACAAATGTCAACTGTTTTCCTGGAAGAGACTTTTGGTCAGGCCATAATAAGATGAAGAGGAGGTGCGTTGGGGATTGAGATAACAGTGTCCCATTTGGAATAGAAGTGTGGCATGGAGCCAACAGATGTGTCAAACGCCCAAGAAGCTTAGTGCGAATTTAGCAAGTACGCGACACTACAGTCATGCAACTTCATAGCCGAGAGAACGTAACGGTCCCACTCAGTATACAGATTACCGAAATATAATAATGTTGTGCCGGCTCAATTCATTTTTCCAACTGGAGGAGTTTCAAAGGCACTCTTCCATAAATGGCAAAATAATGGGGAAATTATTTGGCAGCATTAATTTCTTGACATTGCATTGTTTGTGCGGCTTCTCTCCACATAAATAATGCATCAACTTAATGGAGCAAGAAAACAAATACCTAATAACTACTCGAGTCCTTTGGGCAGAAGTGAACATATTACAGCAAGAGCACTATTGTACAAAAACACACAGTGCAATCTGTTTTTTCTAAGTCTCAACCCACAACAATGGAGAAGGAACACATAAATGAGTGAAATTGGATTTATAGGCATGTTTTGGACCAAAGGTATTGTTCTTTCCTGGTTCGGCGAAGCTGTTCTTTTTCTTAGAAGTTTGTTTGCAGTTGTTTTGAAGGCAAATGAAACTGGGGGGATGTCCATAAGAACTGATGAGGTAAATTGTATTCTGACCCATATTATAAGCCAATAGTCAAAATCCCAGAGTAGTTTAATTTAGATGGTATTTAGAGTGGGGATAATTTTATTTATTTATTTACTTTTTTGGTGATTTTTGTCTATTCCCTAAAGTGATTTGACTCTCTTTGGACAATATGGATAGACTGATTTGAGACTTTGATTTGTGCTGATTATTTTGGGAAGTTGAGGAACCCTGTTTGTGATCTGAGATATACATTTGACCAGCAGCTGAGCTCCATATACCACCTTAGCCCCCAATATCCTTGCAGCCCTTCACTCGGCTCTGATAGGGTTTACTTGGCCCCCAGCCCCGGCTCAAATGGACATTCGCTTTCAGTGTTAGCAGTAAAGTGAGGTGAAGGCTGGTATCCCAAAGAGATTGATTTTATCCAGGGAAAAATCTCTGCCCCACTTCACTACTCTCTCCGAGATTGAGTCCAGACCCTTGAGGTTATGATAGATAATCCACACACTGATTGAAAATTAGTGAAGTCTTCAACCCTTCAGAGATATGCTCTCTTTTCACCAGAAAGTTATTTCAGCTGAAGCCTGCCTGGACTATATAGACTAGTTCACACACCCACTAGACATGACAAATTATGAAGTGCCCTGTGACTTGTGCAGTGCATTAGAAAAAAACAAACTGTTAATTTAGAAAATAACTTGTTTACATTTATTACATACCAAGCAGAATTCATATATATATATATATATATATATATATATATATATTTGTGTATTACTTGTATGTATTGTATTACTTAATGAATGTAATGAAGTGGTCCTTTTTAATGTTTTGCTTAACAGATTAATATAAATCTATATAGCTAGAAATGTTTCTTTCATATATTGGAATAGACAAACTATCCAAGCATTAGCTAATAATTATATAACATTACTTAATAATGAATGTTACTGTGAAATGGTTCTTTTGTTATTAGATTATTTTTTATTATATAATAGATATATGAAAATTATGATGTTCTATTCTGCTCCTTTACAGATTATTAATGTACATTTAATCATAATATTATGATACAAATATTTTGTTTTATTGATATATTTGGACAAACTATGATCTGTTAAGCATTTTAAAATATTTGTATTATATTTTTTTATTATTAATGAATGATATTAAATGGTTATATTCTACTGGTTAACAGATCATTAATGTACTGTACATGTATGTAGATAGAAATGTTTTGTATTATTCATATATTTGAATAGACACAAACTATTAATTTGCTAATAATAGAATTAATATTTCATATATTATACTACTTATTAATGTTATGAATTCTGTTCAATTCTATTCAATTCTGTTCTATTTTCTATACTTCATCCTGCAGGCAGCACCACGCAGCCCCACATCAATATTCGTCCATCTTTGATTTTGTGTCAGAGATTTATTCCATCAAGATCCTCATTATAGATTTGACTGAATTCTTTTGCCACTCATGCATACAGTGTTTCTTCCCCTGGCGGACCAAAACAGAACACACTCACAGACTCTCTTTCTCTCTGTATTGCAATTTCTTTTTTTCTGTCTCTTATTTTCCTCTCACGCTTTCATTGTTTCTCTTCATTTCCCTGGAATTAAAAATGTTTGGATTATCCAACTGAGGGCGTCATCTGTCTCTAAAAATTGCACGTCTGCTCTGAAGATGATGACGATACAAAATGGGGCAAGACAGACTCTGATCCTTCTCCCTTGAGTCCCAGGGGTTGATAGACAGACGCTATCCCAGAGATCTACATGTGACGTAAACTGATAACCAGCCGTGATATCGTGTAATTCTTTTCAATACCAGATAAAAACCCATCACGTGTGTGTTTATCGCATCATACATTCTGGGAAATAATCATTAAAATGCATTAAAATACATCTGCATGTGTTATTTAATGCACAGGCTCATTGTGCACATAATGAATCATTTGAGATCCGCTGCATGAAAATCTGTTGTTTTTGAGGCAGAATTGCAGTGTGTGGCGTGAAACAGAGAAAAAAAAAAGATGGATGAGGGGTTGCGGAAAGATAATGCAGTGTGTCACAATGCTGTCAGCCGCGCTCATTCTACTTCTCCCACCGTGACCTGTTTCCTCTCTGGCCCTGCTTCCCAAGACGCCTGACTCCAGCACATGTCTGGGAGATTCTCACGTGGCAAGATTCCACGGTCTCTAAGTCCCATCAGTGGAGAGGAGGGACCGGCAAACTGTCTGGCTGCTGGATAAAGCCGAGATATACGGGAGGAGAAAAGAAGCATTTGGCTCTGTCTTTAACTAAATGGTGGACATGTGGTAATGTTGGCCCAAGCCAAATGAGACAGAGAGATTCAATTCTCCAGTGCGGCATACTCGCTCTACACCCTTGATAAATACAACAATGTTAAATGTCCAATCGCTCTTTCTGCAATAGAGATTGAGCCAAGATTTAAAACTGGCAAGTGAAACGGGGAATTGAGAGCCATGCCGACTGACCTCAACCCATGGTTAGCAGGTCCTACGAACAGGATTTAAAAGCTGTCAATTATATCTCCTTCTACTGCCATTAGCGAGTTTGTACATGTTTGTTTGTTTTTTTATTTATTTTTTATAAATGTGGCCCACGAGTCAGGTTGAATGGAAAGGGATGTCATCGCAGATGGGCTTGAGATGTGTTTGTTGATTTTCTGTCCATCAGAGGACAGGTGAACTTTTTCACCTCAACCTTTCGATGTGCAGGTCAGCGTCTTTAACACACATGCCCTCTAGCAAACATTCAGTTAGTACTGGACATGTTCATAGTATCATACATGGATTTTTACTGTGTGAGCATGTTTGTGTGTTTTTCCTTTCAGTATTGCCCAGAGGCAGTCACACAGTAAATACTGAGCTTCGTGCTTACAATTTTACATATCCACTAGCCTATGATTAGTCTACTTTTCATCTGTTTCCTTTTTTTTTTTTTTTTCTGTTATCATTA
>NW_015647033.1:961384-966055 GCF_001515625.1 Sinocyclocheilus rhinocerous
GTTTCCTTTTTTTTTTTTTTTTACTGTTATCATTAAGTCTAGTCCAGTTTGTACAGTAGTTTATTCTGGTCAAGAAACACCCACTTAGAGCAAACCAATCACAGGTTAGGGGCAGATAATAAACCAGTGTGGGCATAATGTTTGCTCATGGGCGTAGACTTTGTAATCAGAATGTCCATCCAAAAGTATTATGTTGTTTCATAAATATAATTCAAAAAGTGAAGCCAAATATACAGTTCTTCTTGTGAATGTTGAGATTATGTGCTAATTTGCACATCAAATCTTTAAAATGATGCTAACCAATTTGAGTTATTTTGTCCTTAAGTTCAATTAAGTAAGATTTGTTTTAAAGATATTAAATTTGTTCAGCAACGATGCATTAAATTGATCAAAAGTGACATTTAGTAAAGACATTTAAAATGTTACAAAAGATTTGTCTTTCAAATGATTGCTGTTACTATTTAAATGCTATTCGAACTTTTTTCTTAAAGAATTCAGAAAAAAAAACGGTTTTGAACATTGATAATGATAAGAATGTAAGAATATTTCTCGAGCACCAAATCAGCATATTAGAATGATTTCTAAAGGATCATGTGACACTGAAAACACAGAAAACTGTTATTTTAAATTGTGAGATTTTTTCACAGTATTGTTACAGTAGTTTTGATTAAATAAATGCACCCTTGTTGAGCATAAGAGACTTCTTGCTGACCTTATACTTGAATGGTTGTGTATATTAACTGTACTTGTGGAAATCCTACTAGCACCAGCCAATAAGATCGCAACTGTCCATTTCAGCCAGGTGTTATCATGTTTGTGTGCAGTATGCTTCAGGCGATCAGTCAGCAGACTGTAGGCGTCCGCCTGAGGCTTAGACCTTTCCACTGATGTCATCTGTCTGTTTGTTTGTTCCTTCTCACAGAGCCACATCAAGAAAAGGCATGTCATTCAGCACAGCCAGACCCAGTGACGCAAACCTGTGGGACATCACTCTGGAACCTGGGAGAGGAAGTGACGCCCAAACCATTACTGTGACCTGCCAGAAGAAAAGCACATTTACTAGCAAAAGGCAAGCCGTCGCTGCATCATCTCATTGTTCTTAGAAACCACTGAACCGCAGACTCTCCCTAGTTCACATTTCATTGCTAAAAAGCTTTTTTTGCCCTTGCACATCGCCAGATGTGGTCTGTTTCCTCTGAAATTGTGAGATTTAAGTGACAGATTGCAAAAATTTTTTTTGACAGAGAAAAACAACCTTCTAATCCCCCCCCCAGCCCCCATTGTTCAGGTACTAACAGATGTTCAGACAACCTGTTCGCCTTAGTATGGTATTTTGAATGAAAATGAAATACCATCTTTTACTGGTTAAAAAGGTGCAGGTTAACCGCATTTACCCTGTACAGACACTTATTAAGCACAGAAAGCAGCTTCAGAGAAAAACTCGCCACTTTGCGATTTCATGATTAATGGCACAAATCAATTCCATATCGTTAGGTATTCATGTGGAAAGCAACTGAAAATAACTTCATAAAAATGTGATATCTTTCCATCACCTCAGCTGCTTGTATCCACAGAAAACATACAACTCCTCCGCTGTTATTAAGAAGAATGAGCTCTAAGTTTATGTTACCTATGTGCATCTAAGCTGGGGAGCGATTGGCTTGGTTTTCATATAAAGAGTTTTGAGTGTTTCTGGATCCAATTCAAATGCGTCTCAAAAACTGTGAGCATCTTGTTAATAAGAGCCTCCATCTGGGTGCCATATTTCTTTTGGTCTCATCGGCTCTTGTTCAGTGTCCATGGCAATGGCTTCTCATTATTATTGCAGAGTATAGCATGTATCATGTACTGTACTATAATATAGTGAATACTGTATATACTATAGTCCTAGCAGCTTGTAACATACTTATACTTTTTAGTATTGATGACTTTAGATTTACAGGAAGCAGAAATAATAATGATTAATTCATTCATTGGATTATTACATTTAATTTTAAGTTTTGTGGCTTTTGTTCCATGTATTTTAACTCTGAAGTCATATAGTGTACTTGTACAGGTTGGCAAATTAAATAAAAAAGCAGATACTGTATGCTTTTCAAAGTTTTTTTTTTTTTTAAGTGTTTTTAAAATAACACTTAATCTCACCATGGCAATTATTTTGTCAAAATACAGTGAAAACAGTAATATTGCAATTAAAAATAGCTGTAATTAAAATAAATTAAATTTCAGCAGTCATTACTTCAGTCTTCAGTGTCACGTGATCTTTCAGAATGCATTATAAAATGCTGATTTGGTGAAACATTTCTTATTATTCTATTCTTATTATCAAGAAACATTTATTATTATCAGTGTTGAAAATAGTTGTGCTGCTGCATAGTATTTTTTGGAAACCAAGATGCTTTTTTCAGGATTCTTTGACAAATAAAAATTTCAAAAAGAATTATAAATGTCTTTACTGTCTCTTTTGATCAAATTAATGTATCCTTGCTGAATAAAATGAATTTCTTAAAAAAATCTTACTGAGCCCAAACTTTTAAATAGTGATGAAGTAAAATTATTGATGACCCATCTTGCACTTGCATATATAACAGTTTGGTACAATCATATACTCTTAAAAATGAGAAACCACATAATACCACCTGTCTCTGACTAGCATTAGCAAGTAGCAGATGATGGCTGAGATGTAAACGAAAGGCCACTGGGTATTTTATAAAGGGACAAGCCCTTACTTCTTCACAACAGGAAATCAGTACAGGATCAAGTTATTTCACTTGTTCACTGAATCATGTTAAGACAGTGATTATATTGTCTTTTACGCTGAATTGAATTTTTCAAACTATAGTAGCTCAACAACGGGAGCTGTCACCAGCTGCCATTCAGCAAGCGGTATCTTCCTGAGTACTTCTCTCAGCTCCCTTCTTTCCGTGTTTTACATCGATGACCCACTTATCTTTAATCATCCTCAGTGCATCAGTGTGTTAGACCAGCTTAAAGACCAGCACGTTCCACAAGATTAGAACAAAGATCTCCACATTAACCAGTGAAGAGCCAAATCGCGAGGTTAACACTGTGCTGGGAAGCACTTAACACAGCATAGTGATGATGGGTCATGACTCTCTTGACTTTTCACCCATTATCCTTTAACAATGGTCTTGAAAGCAAAAATCAGATTGCATCATTTAAGACAATATAGTATAAAGATTTGCAGAGTTTTGAATCAAATGGATCTGTCCACTCTGGGAAAGCATTTTCTATATCGCAGATACTAGCTTTTCTGATGCTTTCAAAGCTTCCTTTTACGTGAGAGCTTCAGCATGCCGTATACAAATGCATGAACCGTAAGAAGTTGTATAAAAGTTTGATTTCTGTAAGTTATATAAAAGCACTTTATCAAAGCAAGTTCCAGCTGAAAGGCCCGGTGTGAGCTTATTCCTGCAATGAACCTGATATGCTCATTAGAATGCTGAGTGTTTTAATGCTACTGAAGTGGATGAGAAGCTCCATCTCTCCTGATGGCGGATTGTGCTTTCATTATTAAGATTCCACACTGTCCTCTTTGACTCTGTATGTCTCTTTTGACCCAGAAAATGAATTTAAGTCACTTGTTGCAGAGATTGAGATGTGACTGTGTCCTGATGTTGTATTTACAGAGGTCTGCTGGAGGTCTTGCAGATGGACTTTGAGACGGAGGAGCAGAGTGATCAGTTAGAGAGCCAGATGATCACGTGGCGACTAGAGCTGCCTGGAAACATGATCCGGGATGATGGAACCATGAGGATTTACACCATTCAGAGAGACTATGTGGGAATAGCACCACTGATCACGGTTGGGAGTGTTTGTTTTTACTTTTGAGCAATTTCCTTTGTGTTATGATCACATGGAACTATTCTTTTCAAACTAAAGTTCACCCAAAATAAAAGAAAATTCTGTCATTACTTACTATATATACTGTATATATATATATATATATAGGCAGGGTGCGATTTGCCCGGGGGGATGGGGGGATTTCCCCCCCTCTGGTCTATGCATCCCTGCCTCTGCTGAATTATTTTTATCCCCGGTGGGGATAAAAACATCCCACGAACCCGCTCTGACGTCCCAATCTAAATCAAATGATTCGCAATACACGCTTTGAAGTCCCGATCTGAATCAAATGATTCGCAATACACGCTTTGAAGTCCCGATCTGAATCAAATGATTTGTGATACGCGATCCGATTGGAGTGCTTCGAAACATTGAATCATTTGCGACGCAATGGTTTAACTGATTCAGAGTTTCAAAAAGCTCCGTTATGTTCTTTGCTCGCTTTCTCTATATAATTTATTAGTTGTTTGAATAACCGTGGAAATGAAATCATTACAATTAATAGGCCTAACGTACAATGTTTTTATTAAACTGTGACCACGTTAAATACAGTTTCTGTCGTTTTAAAAACATTTCATAAAAAGTTTTCAAAAGCATTCCCCCCTCTGGTTTTTTCACAAATCGCACCATGTATATAGGCATATATATATATATATATATATATATACACTGAACAAATTTATAAACACAACACTTTTGTTTTTGCCCCCATTTATCATGAGCTGAACTCAAAGATCTAAGACTTTTTCTATGTACACAAAAGGCCTATTTCTCTCAAATATTGTTCACAAATCTGTCTAAATCTGT
>NW_015647033.1:966252-983436 GCF_001515625.1 Sinocyclocheilus rhinocerous
GATGGTAAAATCATCTGCTCAAATTGAACCCTTTTAAGTTTCAAAAGGTAACGAAATATGCTTTATTTTATTCTTCTGTAATTCTTCTTAAAATATCGAGAGTTTTTTGCTATTGCAGCAGTTAGAGATCCATCCGTGCTGGATATATTGGTCCGGGTCGCTAAAGACCCGAATATGTAATAATGATTGGCGAAACATTCATGCATTTAAGGGTTAAATCTTTAGTTCACATACTAGTATTAGTTTTCAAATTACATATATTCACGTATTGGAAAGGAAATGGATATCTTGTCAGAAGTATTAGGATATGATGCCTGCCGCAACCTTACTGCAAAGTTGTTGTTAAAAAGTCAGTCGTGCAAACAATTACCAATATTTAGCCATTAACCATTTTTCTGAACATAATTTTATATGGACAGAAAAATCATGCTTTGAATCAAGATTGTGACATTGTTAATAACCCATCATCTTTGCAACAGGCTTGCGAGTGCGAATCAAGCAATATCTTCTCTTTTAGATATTGGAAAATTGGAAAACACAGCATGAAAGGATCCTGGCGAGATCAAACATGTATTTTGATGAAGGAAAAGAACATTGGGTCACATAAGAGGTGCAACCTCAGCTTTGCTCATATTTCCATTCATTCTATTACTAACCTGTAATACAGGCGCATTCTCCTCCCAAACTGACACAGTATATACTTATAAATAAACATTAGAATGAACTTTACACCCCTGACCCCTGATATTTTGCATGCATTATGTCTGGGATAAATGAAAATGTCAGTGGCTCCTATACTGGAGATATATGAACAGTAATATGTAGAGTTAATGGGTTTGAGAAGAACCTTTGGCACTGCATACCTGGGTTAATGGTGTTGTGCTTCCTGTGTGTACAGTTCGCTAAATGGACATCCCTTAAGTCAGCAAATAACATAAATGAGGTGCTATTCATTTGATACAGAATATATGCCTTGTGGGAAGATGATGGAAAATAACCACTGAAAGTACTATAGTGACAAACAAAAAGGCATTGATACGCTTTCTGACAGTTTTATACCTTGACAAGCTTGAACTGACTCCCAGTGAAAGGTCTTTTATCAGTAAAACTGCATATAAAAAGGCAAAATGGCCTGTCAAGAATTGAGAAATATTTGACATCCTGATTAAACACTTTTTACATAACATTCTTCATTTTTTAGTTTCTTGCAGCATATCCTAAAAACCTTACATTGCTCAAAAAATTAAAAGCTAAAAAATTAGCCTCATCAGGACTGGAGAATTATCATGTCATGCCCGTCACAGAAATAAATTCAAGTCTGATAAATTCTGTGGAGGAATTACTTCTCAGTTCAAGTTGCCCTTGTAGCATTATTGATGGTGTTGTTAGATCGGCTCATTAGATATGTCTTTTACTATTCATCTTCCAATTACATGTGTGGTGCTTGTTGACTTCAAAGTGATTTCTTATGGTGTACCACCATCAAAGATGTTCAGGAAGAAGACAAAACAGAGAGATTAAAAATGGCTTTTAATGGGTCTGGTAGCACAGACAAAGATCAGATGTGATCCCTTTAGAGTTTAAAATGCTCAAGCCTCCAACCAATATCTAGTACTTAAAATACAAACTGATCAATGAAGAGTGATTTGAAACATTATAACATTATGTGACTATGCATCATCTTTGATGCAGAAAATAAAGACTGGTTGTGTAATCCGTGTCTTTTGTGCTGCTTGTACTTCTTGCTGAATTAACTTGAATCACAGTCCTTATAAAAAAGATTAAAACTATCATTTGCATGATATCGGATTTCCTTTGCAGTCCTGGCTTTTTCCTGTATTAAAAGTTTAAATAGAAGAACCTGTTTAGAACCCAACTACTTTATCAAACTATAATTACAAAAAGTAGAAATGCAAATGAGTTTCTTGGATTTCTTAATGTTACACTGTCAGATATGCAAAATAAATCTATTGTATCTCTTGCTCTGGCTACTGTGTATAGACCACCAGGGCCGTATACAGATTTCCTAAAAGAATTTGCAGATTTCTTCTCAGACCTATTGGTTACTGTTGATAAAGCGCTAATTGTCGGAGATTTTAACATTCACGTTGATAATACAAATGATGCATTAGGACTTGCGTTTACTGACCTAATAAACTCTTTTGGAGTCAAGCAAAACGTCACCGGGCCCACTCATCGTTTTAATCATACGCTAGATTTAATGAACATGACCATTTCCTTGTATCGTGCATGCTGCATATTACTGATATTAACTACACTGTACAAAATTATAAACGCAACACTTTTGTTTTTGCCCCCATTTTTCATGAGCTGAACTCAAAGATCTAAGACTTTTTCTGTGTACACAGAAGGCCTGTTTCTCTCAAATATTGTTCACAAATCTGTTTAAATCTGTGTTAGTGAGCACTTCTCCTTTGCCGAGATAATCCATCCACCTCACAGGTGTGGCATATCAAGATGCTGATTAGACAGCATGATTATTGCACAGGTGTGCCTTAGGCTGGCCACAATAAAAGGCCACTCTAAAATGTGCAGTTTTATCACACAGCACAATGCCACAGATGTCGCAAGTTTTGAGGGAGCGTGCAATTGGCATGCTGACTGCAGGAATGTCCACCAGAGCTGTTGCCCGTGAATTTAATGTTCATTTCTCTACCATAAGCTGTCTCCAAAGGCGTTTCAGAGAATTTGGCAGTACATCCAACCGGCCTCACAACCGCAGACCACGTGTAACCACACCAGCCCAGGACCTCCACATCCAGCATCTTCACCTCCAAGATCGTCTGAGACCAGCCACCCGGACAGCTGCTGCAACAATCGGTTTGCATAACCAAAGAATTTCTGCACAAACTGTCAGAAACCGTCTCAGGGAAGCTCATCTGCATGCTCGTCGTCCTCATCGGGGTCTCGACCTGACTGCAGTTCGTCGTCGTAACCGACTTGAGTGGGCAAATGCTCACATTCGATGGCGTCTGGCACTTTGGAGAGGTGTTCTCTTCACGGATGAATCCCGGTTTTCACTGTACAGGGCAGATGGCAGACAGCGTGTATGGCGTCGTGTGGGTGAGCGGTTTGCTGATGTCAACGTTGTGGATCGAGTGGCCCATGGTGGCGGTGGGGTTATGGTATGGGCAGGCGTATGTTATGGACAACGAACACAGGTGCATTTTATTGATGGCATTTTGAATGCACAGAGATACCGTGACGAGATCCTGAGGCCCATTGTTGTGCCATTCATCCACGACCATCAGCTCATGTTGCAGCCTGATAATGCACGGCCCCATGTTGCAAGGATCTGTACACAATTCCTGGAAGCTGAAAACATCCCAGTTCTTGCATGGCCAGCATACTCACCGGACATGTCACCCATTGAGCATGTTTGGGATGCTCTGGATCGGTGTATACGACAGCGTGTTCCAGTTCCTGCCAATATCCAGCAACTTCGCACAGCCATTGAAGAGGAGTGGACCAACATTCCACAGGCCACAATCAACAACCTGATCAACTCTATGCGAAGGAGATGTGTTGCACTGCGTGAGGCAAATGGTGGTCACACCTGATACTGACTGGTTTTCGGACCCCCCCAATACAGTAAAACTGCACATTTTAGAGTGGCCTTTTATTGTGGCCAGCCTAAGGCACACCTGTGCAATAATCATGTTGTCTAATCAGCATCTTGATATGCCTCACCTGTGAGGTGGATGGATTATCTTGGCAAAGGAGAAGTGCTCACTAACACAGATTTAGACAGATTTGTGAACAATATTTGAGAGAAATAGGCCTTTTGTAAGAAAAAGTCTTAGATCTTTGAGTTCAGCTCATGAAAAATGGGGGCAAAAACAAAAGTGTTGCGTTTATAATTTTGTTCAGTGTATATATAAATGACAGAAATTTTTTTTTTGAAAGAACTATCCCTTTAACTTTTGTAAGGTTTTGTGAGGTCACGTTTTATAAGGGCGTCTGTTAAGCGTGGACATTTCAAAATGAAATCACATTGGTGTGACAAGTATTTGTCATGTGTAAAATCCTTTGACTAGCTACATTGACAGCCCTTATGCATGATTTATGTGTCTTTGTTCTGTTTGTGTGTTTTTGTGAGTGTGTGTATATGCGTGCGTTAATTGTCTAGAGGCACAGTGCCACTTATTTCGCCCTTTGATCTCTTCCTACCGTCCACTACTATTGGTCAAACCTCATTTTATGAGGACACCCACGTAATTCCCAAAGCCATCCACATGCATCCCTTTACTACAAGTTCACCTGTAGCCATTAACATATTATAATATAGCTTTTTATCATGTAACTGTTTAAGACAAATAAAGCAAAAAGAGATTGTGACAATTCATTGATATCAAGCATCCATTATAAGCTAGCTGCCAGATTTGTTTACTGGAACAGTCTATTTCACAGCATGACCCTGTCCCTGAAATAACACTGGTATAAGAGTGTGGGATTTTGCCGGTAACTTTTCAAATCACAGTCAGCATCTGTTGTGTTGCATTTGGAGGATGCTCGTGGACATCTGTTGGGTCTAGAAGTTAAATCTACGCTCAGACCTAATCATCCTAGTGTGTTCGTCATCACAGTGGCACACTGTAAGATAATCATTAGGGTATTAAACTCAGACAGAGAAAGTCTGATCCACGATTGTTGTCTTGACATTTTTGACCTGTTTAAGCTTTTACTCACCACCAAACTGAGATACTTCATAGGAGCTTATTAGATGACGAGAGTGCTTGTTCTAAGGATTAGCCTGCTTTGTTTACAGTGCGTCATGTTTCTTCCATATGTACATACCTCTGTGCTAATTAGTGATGGGACACTGTGAGATGTATTAGTGTGATAGAATAGTTTATTTCAGTTTTTTTATTTTTTTATTTATATTTTTAGTGTGGATACTTTAATTAGTGTGCTATTTGTTTGCACAGTAAAACTCTCAGAAAATTCTCTTTAAATTCATCTCCTTCAAAGCGCCACCACTACAGCCATACACATTCTGATGGAAGTTTTTGGCTGTTCTATTCAGGACTCAACAAGGATTGTTTTTGCTGTCTAGTTGGGCCAGTAGTTCCGACTTTTCTACCCTGCCAAAATTTTCCTTGGCCCCAACAAAAAAGGATTCTATTTTATGTTTAGCAAAATATTTAGCAAAGTATTTGCTAGACATATTAAGATTTTCAATAAATGTTGTTTTCTTTACAAAATTTTGTTCATAAATTTGTCAAACACTTTTGTTGGAAAACACTTGCGTATGTGACCCTGTACCACAAAACCAGTCATAAGGGTACATTTTTTTTAAAAATTGAGCTGAATAAATAAGCTTTCCATTGATGTATGATTTGTTAGGATAGGACAATATTTGGCAGCGATACAGCTATTTGAAAATCTGGAATCTGAGGATGCAAAAAAAATCAAAATATTGAGAAAATGGCCTTTAAAGTTGTCCAAATGAAGTTCTTAGCAATGCATATTACTAATCAAAAATTAAGTTTTAATATATTTATGGTAGGAAATTTACAAAATATCTTCATGGAACATGATCTTTACTTAATATCCAAATGATTTTTGGCATAAAAGAAAAATTTATAATTTTGACCCGTACAATGTATTGTTGGCTATTGCTACAAATATACCCTTGCTACTTATGACTGGTTTTGTGGTCCAGGGTCACAGATGATGTTAAACATTACTGATTGGTATGTAGTTTTCATCAGATTCTTATAGATGCGTTGAGTCATATTTTTGCAAATTCACAAACATCATATATGTTAGCCAGCTAGATTACATTATCTTGGTTAAATTCAGGGGAATATGCAACAGAAATGTAGAATACATTTAAATTGGAAACTTTTATCCTTTTGTCTGGGCATGTCAATTTTGAAAATGTAGTTTTGCACATCTCTAGTGCTAACCGAGTGTTGTTTGTTGTGCTTTTTTCCAGGATACGGAGCTCCTCAACACGGCCGTGCTGACTGGTAAGAGGGTTTCTGTGCCTGTGAAAGTTTTGGGAGTTGAGGCTGATGGCTCCATCACAGACATCACTAACTCGTCTCGCTGCAGGTCTTCAGACCAGGATGTCCTGAAGGTAATGCATGTCAAGGTCAAGCCACTCTTGACAGCTTCAGCAATCTCACACACTGTGTGCTTCCTATTAGCAGCCTTACTCTGCTTCTGAATGACTTGTCTATCAGAACTGGAAGAGCACAGGAGAGAGGGGTCAGGGAATTCGGCTTAGATGACCACCACTTCCTAGCTCCTCACATAAAAGAGGAAAACAGAGGAGAGACAGACGTTGACTCGCAAGACTCATTGAACTTGTGTTTTTTACCCAAAGCACACCTGTCTTTTTCCCCCCTGTGTATTATGAAGAGCTTGAGCCCTTTGTTATTACTGGATTGTTCTCTGGAGCAGTGCTTCTGAACTGGATTTGCCTCAGGACCAAAATCTTATATCAGACACAGTAATGTGCTTATAATCAAACTAATTTATTCACATTACCATAAACTGTATAGGCCCAACAATATGCAGAATTATCAACAATGACATACGCTGAATAGGATATTTCATCTAAATATCTCTTTTCATGGTTCAGTGCTCTCAGTCGGAAATAATTCACAGCACAAACCCATGTTTATCCTTTTTTGTAAACAAACACATATTTAATGTATTCTCCTTGACCTTGTGTGACTGAGTTTGAATGGACCTTTGACGTCAGTAACAAAAGATATACAGTGCCTTGCGAAAGTATTCATACCCCTTCTTTTTTTTACATTTTGTTATGTTGCTGCCTTATGATAAACTTCTTTAAATTACTTTTTTTCCACATCAATCTACATTCCATACACCTTACTGACAAAGCAAAAACAGAATTGTCACAACTTCGTAAATTTATTAAAAATAAAAAACTGAAATAAGTACATTGCATAAGTATTCACTATAACTAAATATTTAACTGAAGCACCTTAACAGCCTCAAGTCTTTTTTTGTTTCATGCGACAAGCTTTGCTCATCAGCATTTTGCAATTATCTGCCATTTTTCACCTCACCTGTTCACCTCTCAAGCTCTGTCAGGTTGGATGGGGGCAGATGCACATTTTCAGGTTTCTCCAGAAATATTTGATTGGGTTCAATCCCAGGCTGTGGCTGGGCCACTCAAGGACATTCACACAGTTGTCTATAAGCCACTCTTGCTGTGTGCTTAGGGTCATTGTCCTGTTGGAAGGTGAACCTTCTGCCCAGTCTGAGGTTCCGAATGCTCTGGACTCTGCACTGAGCGTTTCTTCTACTCTAACGAGTCCCTCAGTCCCTGCTGCTGAAAAACAGCCCCACAGCATGAGGCTGCTACCAGCACACTTTACTTTTGGGATGGTACTCGGCAGGTGATGAGCAGAGCTGGTTTCCTTCAAACATGATGCTTGGTATTGAAGTTCATCAGACAAGAGAATCTTGCTTCTCAGAGTCTGAGGGTCCTTTAGGTGCTTTTTTGTAAATTCCAAAGTGAAAACTAATTTAAAGCAGTTTAACATAAGGCAGCAACAAAACAAAATGTGAAAAAAATGAAGGGGTATGAATACATTCGCAAGGCACTGTAGAAATTATTTTCCCTTTCTTTCTTTTAAAAGTTGATAAGCCTACTTATTTTGCTACCTTTAATATGCACAGTTATATAATTTGATTATTTGAATTTTGCATCGACCCTGTCAGAACCGATCTCGCCAGTTGAGAGCCACTGCACTAGCCCTCAATGAACTTGTTTGAACCTCTGTGCCCTTGATAACAGTCTTCTTTTTGCATGCTGATTATGAAGCATTTGAGCTCTTTTTAATATCACTGGATCATTCTCTATTAGAGTTTTTCCACCTAAAAACACTGGCACTTTCACTGTGAGTATCTGAAGATATAAAGATCTCCAGTGCCCTCCTGAGCTTGTCTTTTCCAGGCTAAGTCTTAAAACATAAATGGAGGGACTCACTAACTTATTCAGTGGTAAATAACAAACAAGGAATGACTGAACTACTGCACACAAACCCAGGTGCTGTCATGTGTCCGTCTTACACATGCACACCTTAACCCACCACATGAATAAATTACATTACTTTGAAAATAATGGAGGAAGTGCACAAGTCTCTCTCTTTTTTTGTCTTTAAAAGATTTTTACTGTATGGCACATAGTTCAGAACATGTGCTCTGTGGTTTATAAATGAGTCTTCGAAGTACTGGGGGTGAATGAAACAGTGATGCAACAGTGCCCATGGATTTTCCTAATGAGATAGAACAATGTACAGAACACAGGGCTCATTACCTTACACCACACTAACACTCATGTCTGCATTACCATAAAACATCTGTATCTTTTTTACATATACATTTATTCTTTTAGCAGGCATTTATATCCAAAGCCATGTAAAAATGAGCAATGTCACACCACAATTCAATTATGCAGTAATGTAGGACTCTGCAAGTTCTGCAATACAAAGTTCCAAAATTAGATATTTAGAGATTTAGGTGTCAGTGAAAATGTAGAGACTAGATTTTTGGTTAACGTGAATGTGGAAGATCTAGGAAGTGATTTTGTGCCTTGCTGTGCACGACTCACAAACTGCAGAAGTTGGGATGGAACATTGACCTGCAAAAATGAATGAACTATACACCGCCCTTTTCACACAGAGGTGTCTGAGAGGTGTGATTCTGTGTATGTTAATGGAAAGGAGACGCGTGGAAGAGTGAGGATGATGGTGAACTTCACCTACAGCTACCTGAGCACACAGCTGGAGGTGAGCGTATGGATGCCTCGAGTCCCCTTGCATATGGAGATATCTGATTCAGAGCTCAGTCAGATCAAAGCCTGGAGAGTTCCTGTCACAGGGAACAAAAAGTAAGTGTATTTCCAATGACACACTGCCCCAACAAGCTTCATATGGCTTGAGATGCTGGTGCTTTTACTCAGCATTTAGCCATTTGATATCCATATAGCAGTTGTGGGTATAATATCATTTTGCACTTTAAAATACATTTATGTGAACAGTGACAAATATTATTATATAAGCAATATTTAAACCTACTGTATATCAGTGAATTTAATGAGTGTAAAATATATATTTGGTTTGGTTGTTAGTAACGATTTTTTAAATGCACAATTTATGTTGTCGAATTTTGATTTCTTGAATTGTGGTGTGATTTTTTTTTTCTTCTAATTTTGCTTTCTTTATTTTTAGTTCCTCAAAATAGCTCTGAACTTGTATATTTGATGTTCCACCTCATATGAACCGTTTCCACTTTAAAACTGTTCCAAATCAGATTTTTATTACATTGCAGATACTTTATTTTTAAGTTAGAGATGAGAGAGATTATTATGAATAAACAATGAATCTTATTATAAAAAAATAATTGTGGTTTATTTTCTTAAATTGGACAAATATTAAAATATGTTTTAATTATTAACATTAACTTTTTGGCGGGTTCTTGATCATGTTTTAATGCATTATTTATATTGTGAATTGTTCTTGAATTGTGAATCTTGTATTCCACTGTGAATTTTATTTTCTCATTTTATTTTTATTTTTGGTTCCTCTAACTAGCTCAGAACTTCTATATTTGATGTTCCACCTCATATAGACTTTTTCCACTTTAAAACCCCTCCAAAGCGTTCTTGTTAGAATAGAGAATGTGTTCCGCAGAGATATCCCAGCAGTTTTTTATGACATTGCAGAGACTTTCATTATAAGATGAGAGATTGCTGAGCATAGTCAAATAGCAGATAGCAGAAAAAAATATATATTGAGAACAGGAGAGTGAGGAAAGAGTTGTTCATCTTCTCTCCGCATGTTTCTCAGAGTGAGCTGGGACACAGAGGAAGAGGATGAGAGGAAGGGCCTGAGGCTGCATGCTGCAGTATCAGCACAGTTTGATTCGAGTGCTTACAGTCTTCACTGCAGAATCGCCAGATCCAAGCAGCCCATCTCCTGCATACTTCCTTGGCTCTGATTGGCAGGTAGATGTGACGCGGCTGGTGCGCTACTTTCTGAGAGTTGGGGATACGAGCGTCGCTCGCCTGCAGGCAGGAACCGTGCTGACAGGCAAGGCTGTGGGAGTCACCACTGTGCAGGTAATGGTGATAATGACAGAGCCACCCGCAGCTGTCAGCTTTGCACGATTCTCATTATTCATTAAGACAACAAAGTTTAGTGTGGGTTTAGTTAATATCAGTGACAATACAGACAGCACATAGATGGATTGCTTGTTTTTTTTAAATTGGTAGACAAGTAAATGATCCCATGCTGGGTTTGGTTTCTGTTGTTCAGGTGATGTCTCCGTTGTCAAACTCGGTTCTGGCTGAGAGGATGATCCGAGTTCTGGATGATAAAGTCAGTATTACAGAGCTGGGCGTGCAGCTGGTCTCTGGCCTTTCCCTGAACCTGCAGCTCAGCCCAGGAAGAAGCAGGGCCATCGTTGCCAAGACAACTACACAGGAGATCATACACTACCCCAAGCAGGTAATTCATGTAGCTACATGGGCTGTCAGTCTAATTAATCGAATTATGAGCTAATTAATCAAACCAAAAATAACTGCATATGTAAGAGACAAGAGAAAAGCCCCCCAAAGACATGACATTAATTGTGGTTGACATGTAAAATTGAATAGAACAAGTTGCTTTAAATGTCAATACACATGTGGTCAGAATTGTTGGTTCCCTTGGTAAATATGATCAAAGAAGGCTGTGAAAATAAATCTGCATTGTTAATCCTTTTGATCTTTTATTTGAAAAAAATCACAAAAATCTAACCTTTCATTGGAGAATAAGAATTTAAAATGGGGGGAAATAAATCATTATGAAATAAATGTTCATGTGTCTATATCGTCCTAATGCACGGTGAGGAGGAGAGTTTGATTGGCCAAAGGCACTTCAAGGATCACAGCTGGAGAATTGCAGAAAAAGGCTGAGTTTCGGGGTCAGAAAACCTAAAAAATTTTTTTATCAAACAGCACCTGCATCACCACATGTTGTTTGGGAGGGCTTCAAGAAAAAAATCCAGAAAAGAAAATGCTTTCACCAAAAAACAATCTCCAGCATATTCAGTTGTCAGACACGACTGGAACTTCAAATGGGACTGGCTTCTATGGTCAGATGTCAGGTAACTAAAAAATTAGATTTTTAGCAGCAAACCCTCAAGATGGGTTTGGTGAACACAGGGATAAAAAGTACCCCATGTGTACAATGAAATATACTGCTGCATTTTTGATGTTGTGGGCCTATATTTCTACTGGAGGTCCTGGACATCTTGTTTAGATACATGGCATCATTGATTCTATGAAATACCAACAGATAAAAATCAAAAAGTGACTGACTCTGTTAGAAATCTTACAATGGGCCATGTTTGGATCTTCCAACCGGACAATAATCCAAAAACAAACCTTAAAAACAACACAAAAATGGGTCACTGGGCACAAAACCAAGCTTCTGCTATGGTCATTCCAGTCCTCTGACCTGAACCCTATAGAAAATGGAGGTTTCAAAAAGTATTGAATAAAAGGGTACCGTTAATTGTGTCCAATGAGTATTAGAGAAAAACATTTATTTCATAAAGATATTTCCCCCCATTTTAATTTTGTATTCTCCAATGAAAGGTTAGATTTTTGTAAATTTTTTAAACAAATGATCAAAAGGATTAACCATGCAGTTTTATTTTCATAGCCTTCTTTGATCATATTTACCAAGGGTACCAACAATTCTGACCACGTGTGTATACTGTTGTTTTTTCTGTATCACTGAACATCATTGAACTGGCAACTGAAAACTGTGTCCTGCGTGAATGACTCTTTCAGTCTTTAATAAATTAAATACTTTTAATAATTAAAAAAATTTTTTTTTTGAATTTAAAATTTTTTTTAATGATGAAAGGTACTAAATTAAAGTTGCATTAACATTACATTGAGACCCATATTACCTACTAAAGAAATACGTCATTCATTAAGTTGATTTAGTATCTTTAATTTAATACTTTTAAATCTTGTATTTTATTTAATACTTATGAAAAAATTTAATGATTTTAATTATTAAAAAATTAAATTTTTTATTACATTTATAAAATTATTTTTGAATGATTAAAGGTACTAAATTATTGTTGCATTAACATTAAATTGACATTCATATTAGCTACTAAAGAAATATGTCATCCATTAAGTTGATTTAGTATCTTTAATTTAATACTTTTAAATCTAATATTTAATTTAATACTTATAAAATGAATTTAATGCTTTTAATCATTAACATTTTTTTTTTTGAATGATTAAAGGTACTAAATTAATGTTGCATTAACATTAAAGGTGGGGTAGCCAATGTTGACATTTGAAATCACCAAAACAAGCAAGCCCCTACCTCAAAAGGGTCTCGCCCCTATTTTGATAGCTCCGCCCCACACATACGTACGCAATCCAGACAATGATTAGTTCTGTGAAACAAAGCAAAACCAATGTTACACCGTGTCTACACCGGAAGTGAGTGGTGCGGTGCGACAAAATACTATAGAACTCATAATCAGTGATGCGGTCTACACCATAGATATATATACATATCTATGGTCTTCACTGGATGCGGCACGGCACGACACGACAAATCCCCGACAGAAAACTGCTGCTGCGTTCTATTTAGCTATTCGGCCCGAATCAGTTTTCTAAAGCGTTTTTGAAAAATTGCTTACCCCACCTTTAAACTGACATTCATATTAGCTACTAAAGAAATGCATCATTCATCCAAGTTGTTTAAAAAATCTTTAGTGTCTGGTACAGTTAATCACTATCTATGAGAAGCACTGACCATTAAGCGTAAGGAACAAGAGTTGTACAACGAGTACAACTATGCTCTAAATTTCTTCATATAACTGCCTGTTCCAGTGCCAGGTCTGAGTGGCATAACATGATCCAATCAATATCAAGCTATTAGTACTCAGCGAGAGGCCTCATTCGTCTCTTGATGGGCTTTGCAAGCAGAGCTCCTAAGGCAATGCATAATGTATTTCACCCCAGAATATAGGGCAGCCTGTGGTGCCGTTTGCTTATACTGTATTAGCCAACAGCTCTGGGTTATTGTGCCACAACTTGTTATGGTACAAACTCAACACTGTGCCCTCTGGTGGTTAAGCAAATGGAGTTTTGAACACAAACATATAAATATTGATCCATTTGGATAAATGAAGCTCCATGCATGGGTTTTTTAAGTCTATCACATTCTACATCATGCCAAAGAGCTACTTATAATATATCACTACGATGCAGTTCTAGCTGTCATGCTAACTGAAAATAATTTCCAAGTTGACTCGCTTTGATGCTTTAACTTGAATGAGCCTGTTATAGTTTTATGTAATGTTTAAGTAAATATTTATAACTCTATACAACAGGAGGCAGTGGTTGGCTGCTGGCTGAAGTTCAGCGATGGCTCCCAGAGTCCTCTTGATCTGTATGATCCCAGTGGTTATTCCCTCACCATTTCTTCACTGGACCCAAGGGTAGCATCTGTGCGGAAGATCCCAGAGTCCGTCTTTGTTGTGGTCGCTGAAGCCGAGGGACAGGGCTTACTAGTCAGAGCAGAGCTAGCTATCTGTGAGGCCTGTCAGAAATCCAAACGCAAGAGCAAACTGGCTGTGGGTGGAGGCATGGTGAAGGTGACATTCCCACCAGATGAACAGTTTGCAGGGACTGGCAAAAAAGAAATTGAACGGGCCAGTGATGATGAGGAAGCAAACAATGTGTCCAAATCGATCCTTACATCCCCTTTGAACACACTTGAACACACCGTTATCCAAGAGAGCTTCACAAATGCAATCAAAACGGCAACCAATTCCAACCTTCAAGAAGCAATAGGAGGTGGCGTATCTACAATTAAGTCAATAAACACTATGGATAAAACTCTCATTACCAAGCCCGTTGCAGACAGAGCACTTGTTACTGTAGGCCCTAGAAGTCCAATAAAGAACGGATATGGAAACTTGCTTGAGAAATCCAACTTCCCGTTTCCACCAGAAGAACCCAAGCGAGAACCACCCCTAGTGGAGAGCAATCTAATACAGATGTTTAGTGTGTTCACAGACATAGAGGTCTGCATCTATGCATTGGTAGGACTCTCTTGCTTGGTCATTATCGCCGTCTTGCTTCACTGTGCCACCAACAGTGCAAGATCACGCAGCAAGAAGTCTCCGGTTCAGTGCCAGGGTCAATCTGAGCACAAGCATCACTCTGTCTAGGCACAGCTGCGGAGCAAAACAGAGCTGCACCGATTGCAACTACCTCCAAGCAGGTGATGCAGGCAGCTGTGGAGATGCCAAGAGCCGTTCAGATGCAAAACAGCAGAGGCCCGGGGACAATCCAGCCGAGGGAGATCCCAGCCATTGCAGGTGAGGAGAGAACTGCCACTCTGGGACGAAGAACCAACACGCTTCCTCCGAGGTGGAATGCGATGGCCCCATTGCCTCCAATGGCTGTCAGATCTGCCACCCTGCTGGCAAGGCCCATTCGCAGTGAACCTCTACATTCTCCCACAAGCAAAAGGAATCAAGTGCAGTTTACAACCTTCACTACTCTGGACATCAAACATCTGGCTGCTCTCAAGAAGAGCGGTCAGAACTTCAGCTGGGCCAGTCAACCAGTTGGAGGTTGTCAAGCTGCCAGTATCAGCCAGGGTGGGTTAAATGGTAAAGCCGAAAAAGTCAATCATGTACATTTTTGTAACCCAGTGGAAGTATTTGGTCAGACACCAGAATCCACAGAATCCAAAGGATTTCTTCCAGAAGGTCCATGGCCTGTGGCTACACCAGTGTCAAAAGTGTGATGCAGGAAAGGGTTTCTGTGTAAATTGGCCACAGATCTATTTTTATATAAATTGTTGCATTGAACTGAATTTGACAGTTTATATAGGAATGTTTTTATGGACAATTTAACACAAAAATGTCTTTGTTTTTTATTTATGTGCATGCCTGTCTGAAAAGTTTGATGTAAATATTTCTGCAACTTGCAAGTTTTTACTTTTTCTGCTTTTGTATATTTGTAATATTGCTATTAAAATCAGTAGAAACAGATCACAACAAATATTTAAATATATATATACAGTATATGTGTGTGTGTATATATATATATATATATATATATATATATATATATACAATATGTGTATGTATATGTGTATGTATATGTGTATATATATGTGTATATGTATATATATGTATATATATTCGCTGATAATATATTAAGAAACTTGTATATTGTTTTATAATGAACCCCTTGTGTTTTTAAACAGGCAAATACATGTAATTTAATTAAAGATTTAAATTAAATGTATAAAATGAAAAAGTATAAAGTATATCCATTAATACAAATATGAAGTTGTATAATATTAAGCTTATTTAATATTAAAGTTAACGTTAAATAATAAATTACATTTCTTCTTTGAACAGTAACTACACTGCAAAAAAAGCTTCAGTTTTCAGTGTTAACTATTGGTTTTCTGCTTTAATGAATTTATCAAATAAAGTGTCTGATTGTGTACATTTCTATTGTTGTAATGGTCTTTAATGACACATTGTTTTGTGCCCATTGTATCTCATCCCATTTATGTTAACACTGATTCATAGTGGCTCTGTTATTAATAAGTGTATTCATCCATTTTATCACTGCAGCAGTACAGCTTCTTATAATGCTCCACATGCCTCCTGATTGTTTCCTGGTTCAGGAGCCTTTATCTAGTCTTTGACCCGTGCTCTGGTTCAGCTCATCAGTGACAGCTTGGAGTGAAAAGAAAGAAATCTCTGCTGCAAACAAACCTCTGTTTTATTGTGATACCACCAACCCTAGCGTTGCAATGACTGCCATCGCCCTCTGCCTCAAAAAACAGCTATCTCTCTCTGAGTGAGCACTGCTTTAAATCTTGAAATTGCATTCCCCTCATTGCATGTGGAGAAATAGGTTGGCCTAGCCCAAATAATCTGATGTGTTGCACCTCAGGACTGTTGTAGATTTGCAGGGAGAATTTCATCTCCAAAACAGCCTCAAGTTACTTCCACAGTAGTGAACAGTTTGAAATACACTGCCAAACATGTTGCCTTTGTGTAAACACTTTCTTTAAGAATTTTTGATTTTTTTTGTTAATTTGCATTTCATTTCACAACATCATTTGCATTTGCAAAGCAAGCCAAATTAAATTATTTTACTATAGGAGTGGTTCCCCTCTAAAATGGGTTGCAATTCTGTGCTGATGGGATCTTAGTGTAGAGAAAAAAAAATTATATTATGACTTTTAGTAGGGAGGAAAAAATCCATGTCTTTTTATGTCAGTGTTAATATGTCTAATACTAATTCATTATTTAATGTACCACGTGTTAGGCTGGTAAATCACGCTATGCTTTTATAACATTGTGTTTTCCTACTTTTTTTGTTGTAAAATTTTGTTGTATTGTTGGGACTTTTCATCTCATGAAAATATTATTTTCTGACTGTTTTAAATCAAATATGAAAAGCATTAAGACTTTTTTTTTTACTTTTTACTTTTTGTGGTACTTTGGTCACAACTACTAGTCCAGTGTAACATATGACGCACAACCAGTTTGAGAAGCACTGCTATACTGTAGCCTTTGATGGAAGTGAACTCTTTCTTTCCAAAAAAGGGAAAACAGTCATGCGCCAATTCTGCTAACGATCTAGTTCCTAACTATTTAAGAATCTAAGAATGATCCGTTAAAAAAATACATATTCGTGTGTAGGATGTTTTAAATAACAGCTACGTCTGTGCTGTCATTACAACAGTCTCCTAATCCGGAGCGTCGGATATTCTGTTGACAGATTTACAGGATTGAGATCATTGTGTTTCTGGATTAACATGCATTAGTTGATCTCTGGCCACATGTGGGACAAACATGGTGAATCTGCTCTTAACTCCTTTCACTTCTGGCTTGTATTTAATACTGGCCGAAGGTAGTATCTTTAGCCAGTGTGTCTGCACTTTTTCAAGTACATTTCAAAGTGTTTTATTTAAGAGAATATGTGTTAGGACAACATTTTTGTCTTTGGGTAGCTGAATTTACTCATAGATATAATATTTGATATAATGTTTTGCAATTCCAAAGACAGAAAAATATATAAATTATATTAAATATATAAGAGATATATATATATATATA
>NW_015647033.1:983545-1015247 GCF_001515625.1 Sinocyclocheilus rhinocerous
ATATATGTATATATATAAAAAAAATCAGTGGTTGTAAACATTCCTGCCTCGCTTCACACTTCATCAGTGTGTGCTGGAACCATCACTGACGATCCAGTGAACGAGTGCAAAAGCACTGAAAGTGGAGGACTTGGCATCCTCTTATATAGGAGCTGCAACTGATGAAAGCAGGCGCAATGGCGAGCTTCCATGAGTTGATGAGGGACTATAGCAATAGTGAGGCAGCACTGAATGACGGTTGGTGGAATATTAATTATTGAAAAGAAAATGGGACATCCATAGAAAACAAAGGTTAGAAGTTATTACTGCGCAAAAAAGACGTTTTCATTCTTCTCTTTTACTAGTTCACAAAATTGATAGTGTTGTAATGAAAAACTAATTATTGACTAATATTTTATCAAGTTTTGAGAGCAGGGCCTCTCATAAGGGACAAAATGTAAAATCAAATAAATAAATGAATAAAATAAAATGATGTGTAGTGTAGTGGATCAGGGTTGGTAACCAGAACACTATTAAAAATAAAGGTTCCAAAAGGGTATTTTTGCAGTGATACCATAGAAGAACCAGTTTTGGTTCCCCAAAGAACCTTTCAATGAACAGTTCCTAAAAGAATCATTTTGAAGAACATTTTAGAAATCTAAAGAAACATTTTTCGACTATAAAGAACCTTTTTTGCATTTGAAAGGTTCCATGGATATTTAAGGTTCTTCACAGAACCATTGATGAAGGTTGCTGATTTGATTGTGACTTGAGCAAAAACACTTACACCCAGGTTGCTCCTCCTCACTTTTTAAAAATAAAGATTCAGGACTTTTACAACCTAATGGCATAACAGAACATTTAATGTTCCTGTGATATCATAGTAAGACATTTTAAAGTTTAAGAACACTTATAGATTTCAACAGTCAGGTTCCGGAAGTAATAATCCTATTCATTTTTCTATTCATAAACTGTTAAAAACAGACCTACTGTGAGCTATAAGAGGGTGTTAATCAATGGTACATTTTGTTGAAGCAATCAGTTCACATCATTTCAACTTTCAACTTTTTTTTTTAATAACCATGTTCAAAAGTGTAATTCCCAGTGAATAATTACATTACCCAAAATTCTGCATAGAAATCCATCAATCAGAGAAATCATGCCTTAAAATCAATGGTTTTATGTTTATCCATTTTTAATTAATAAATATAATTCACAGTGCTTCATGGGATTCTAGTTCTTTCCGTCTCTAATGCTGTAAAGTACACAGTATTGTACCTTTGTCTTTTTGTCTGATTTTCAAATGCTTTTTTTGCTTTGAATAAAAGTTTATAATGTTTTGATTCACCTTGTAGCTGGTTGGTTTATGGCCTATAACTCTCAAACAAAGACTTCTTTAAAATCCTTATTGGAAAAATACTTCCAGAACCAAGGCTCTTGAAAAAGTGGGCGGGCACCGTTGCATTTTATTAGGCTCTGTAAAATACTTGATTCTGATTGGCTAATTGCAGCAACCAGCCATGTAATATTGTCATATCAGATTGCATACTTGCTCTCAATTCATACAAACGCAACTAGCACCATCTTGCGTCTCAATTTTCGATTGTAGTGAAAATGACCTTGGAAGACTTAAGCATTTTTATTACTTTAACATTGTTTTAGAATTTTTTGTACATTGTATTTATTTAGTAAGTGGGATAGAATCATTGTCTATAATAATTGATTTCTAGTGTCAGTTGACTTTACTCAAAGAAGCCTATTGGTTTTTTAGACGCTTTAGACTTAGAAAAAGATCTGGAAGTGGTCATATCTGTATTGGCTGTACGATTTATCAGATATGTCTGAAGTATTAGAATATTTGAAGAGAAGTCTGCTCTCTGCCCCAGTTTAAGCTATTTAGAGGCTGTTGAACTGGTTTGGCTTGAAAGATTTTTACAGTGTATGAAATGTATTCCCCAGAGCTACTGACAAACTTTGAGAAGAGCATTTAAAGTTCAACAAATCTCACTTGAAAGTACAGATGAAGCATTTCTGTGCTCTTTGTTCTGTTTGCTGAGTCATCGGGTTGTGGTTTTTGAGATTGTACTTAGTGTTTTTAGGAGGCTGTTAGAAAGAGCTGCAAATTTAAGCAAAAGCCATTTCAAAACAGAATTTGCTAATTTTTAAAAGATTAAAAGCAAAGGGCTGGATATCTACAGTAAAGCTTTTACAGTAACGCCACAGGAGGCCTGATGGTGCCCAATTCTCTGTAATTGCCAGAATGCGCTTTCAGCTCTTTGAGAAGCGCTGCAAAATTGTATCTAATTTGTCGAGGGACACATTACTGTTTTGCTCTAGTAGTCAAACATAATGCTGAAGTGAATCAATAAAAGGTAGAAATGTAGTAACATGTCAAAACCAGCATGAAAAGCTGCACTTTTAAAATTAACTGAAAAAATAAGGCTTGTCTGAAGTGTCAGTCATGCATTCATTAAAGCACTTCCTTAATATTCTGACTTGGTTGAACAAATTTCTGCAATTGTCTGATTTGAGGCAATGTCGGAAACGTGGAATTAGCTTGTGTCTTGGGCTGTTTTAATTTGATTTGACATAAGAGAGGCGGGTGGGGGGTCTAAGGGATTAAGGCAGAGTGGCTCAGGGGTCTGTGAAAAGATGTAGACCTTAAAAAAATGAATGAACAAGGTGAAAGACTATCAAAAAGCTGTAAATTGTTGCTTTTTGTTCAGGAGGGGAATATATTTGGACATATTTTCTGTAGCAGCTTGTGCAATTTGTTTGGAGCCCGTCTCTTGCTTTGCGTCTGGCAAGTGCTGCTGCTTATCGCTTTGATCTGTGACAGCCAGTTTTTTCTCTTCTGTTTCTGAGTGCTGTCACCCCAAGTCAGACTGCGGACCTACACATTGCTGTCTCAAACAAACATTAGGCCAGTTGTAAACACATGGCTCCTTCTCCTTGCCGCTCTCTTTGAGTCTCTCTGACACATAACTTCACAATTTTTGCATTACCCTTTTTTTCCCCCTCACACTAACTTCCATGTGTCCTATAAGTGAGAGCAGGGATAATTGAAACAATTTGGTTTTTGGTCATTTATAAAGAAATTGTTTAGACTAGCTTTGAAATTGTGCCTTAAACGGTCAGCAACCATTACCCATGTCAATTAAATTTTACTTAATCAAAACTTAATTGAGTCTAAAAAGCATACATTTAGTCCAGCTCTCTTAAATGCAATATAAAATAATGTCATTGATAATTGATAATTGAAGACTGGAGTAATGCCTGCTGAAAATTTTGCTGTCACAGGAATAAATGACATTTTAAAATATAATAGGCAACAATTATTTTAAACAGTAATATTTCTGAATAATACAGTTTTACTGTATTTTTTAGCAAATAAAGTCTCGGTGAGCATAGGAGATTTCTTTCAAAAACATTAAAAAATCCATACACAACCAGTAGTGTATATTGATAATAAATCTATCCCGAATGACACAAAAAGAATGCAAATTGGTTAATAAAACAATGTCTGAATAGCTATTGGCTGCCATTATTCAGTAACCTGCATGGCCTAACTGACAGAAAGGGGACATCAGTTCAGAGAAAGAGCAAAGTACATTTTGATTACAGATTATGAAGTCAACAGTCTTTTTTTTTTCAAAATAACATGCCCAGATGAATTGTTCACAAAAAGTCCAGGAACATGCAGTAAGTAAATAAGGTCATGTTGACTGAGAGGTGCTTAGCAACAATACATTCAGAATGAATTTGTTATATCAAAAGGATTTTACATTCAAGATGATAAAATGAAACGATTTCAAATTATAAATCGCAGGAAAATTCCATCTCTTCATCAGTGTTCATATACCTCGCTTTTGTTAATGATTATTAAATATACTGTGTGTGTGTGTATAATTCATCTGGCTGCAGAAGTGAGTAGTTTGGAGCGTGCAGGGAGAAGAAATAATGACATGACTACACAGATCAAACCAGGTATTAAAGAGCTGTCACATGAAACGGGAGCACCTGCTGCGAGAGGATGTTTGTGACAACAGGAGGCCCACAGAAAAGGGACCGGGGGGAGGGGGGATGGGGGGGCATGGTTTAGGTGTTGACAGAATCCAGTGTTGACACAAACACTTATAAAGAATTCAACTCTTTCAACTCGTGTTGTGCAATCATTCTGCGCCGGTTGCAAAACATCTCCTGTATCATGCTAAATGTGCCGTGGCGGCAAAGCTATCATACAAACGGCAATGATTTCACTTTCTATGGTGAATGGTTGTACCTTAGGGGGATTCTTGTGGGAGCCCCTATGGTCTTTTTCATGGAAAGTTTTTAATTGTACAACTGCATTTAAAATAAAAAAGTTTATGATTTCAAGAACAAAGACATTATATACCTTCATTTTCTGAGAATTAAATCAATTGTAAAATTTTAACATCAGTTGTAACATAAATTTAATATATTTCTGTCATGACAACT
The DNA here is from genome assembly GCF_001515625.1 of Sinocyclocheilus rhinocerous. Classification (NCBI taxonomy): domain Eukaryota; kingdom Metazoa; phylum Chordata; class Actinopteri; order Cypriniformes; family Cyprinidae; genus Sinocyclocheilus; species Sinocyclocheilus rhinocerous. The sequence goes on from NW_015647033.1 coordinate 988,004, forward strand.
CTCGGAGAGTTTAGCATGGTAATGTACATGACAATGTTAATGTGTTATGGCAGAATAGATAGCGAGACTTACTCTTGCCAATACATCCACAGACATGCTGCTGTGAGCATGTAGGAAATACTTCTGCTGCACATATAACATATATAAATTATCCCCCATAAATAACATACATTAAATTACCCTATAGCAGATCTATATAGGTGGAGCTGGGGGAGGTGGAAGGTTTCTGAAGCTCGCTGCAACTGCAACAGCAAGCACAAGCCGAGTATTTGAATGTAGAGCAGCAAGCTCATTGGCTGCTGATAAGAGAAAACACAGTGCTTGCAGAGATGTGTGAAGAAGCATTTACTATGAATCACTCCAAGACACTGAAAACACTGTTATCATGAATGGCTCATCACAGCGCTTCACTCTGAAACAGTAGTTAATCAAATCAGTGAAATCACCAAAATGAGGCTCCTGTTCTAAATCCAATTTCATAAGTATTGTACTTTTGGACCACCTAAGCTCATGGTTATTCCTTACAGTGCACAACAGAATTTAGGAAGTGTGAGTTATTGTTTTAGGGTGGCGAGTGCTGGTGATGATGGTGTATCTTTAGATCGGGCTCAATGTGGATAACCTCTTCTCTCCTGCCTTAAACTTCTAGATAGCATGACACAAGCGTTCTCTGTCAATGCTATTGCTGCCCCGTACGGCCGAGGCCACTATCTGTCTGTGAAGCTGAGCAGATGATTTATGCCCCGTCTATTGCAATGCATCCGTTCACCGATTTTCCCATTAGACCTGTTTCCAGCACCACATGAAAAACGCATCTCCTCTTAGGTCTGTTTTTAGTGTTTAATTCTTAAGATTCTCTAATTTTCACAACATTAGAAATGGCCCAATCCCATAATGGCTAAATCGATGGCTGTCACTTCCTTTGTCTTTGAAATCCCATCATCATCTCTCCCCCATGTCAAAGGTTTGGTGGGTTTGGCCTCGAGCGCGGTGCTCGATCACTGATTGTCTTTCAGTTATCATTCCTCCCGGCTACTCCACTGAGAGCACATTGGTTCTGCTGCACTGCAGGTCTGGTGTCAGCCGCTGATCAATGAGCTGCCAGTTAAATGCTGGTGACACAGTTGGCACAACCCTGGATCTTTCCAATGATATTCATCGTCTGTGTTTTACTGTATTGTTATGGAAAGGGATGATGACTTGCACATTCTGACTAGCATGTAATTCACTTGAGTCATTTTGTGCAGATGCAAGTCGTAATATGCATACATGTCTGTCATATGTTCATTATGTTATTGCATTTGGGTTAATTAACCTGCTATTAAGCTCATTGACTGTTCAGCTTCAGCTCACTCGGCTCAAGTGGGTCATACCTAGAAATTATTGGAAGCAATCATTTTTTATTCTAGGTTTTTCTTATTAAAAAAACATTGTTATTGCATTGGTTATAATTTGATGTGTTCTTTTTTGTCATAATTACTCGCCTCCTCTCTGTGACGTCTGACCCAGAAACACATTTTGAGTATGCACTGAATGAAAAATTATATAATTATTGTTTCTACTCCAAACAGTTGCCAAGACAATGATTAAATTGTGGCTGTGAAAAATGTTTTTTTGAGAAAATGACCTCAAAAGATTCCAAACAATTTTTATGACAGAATTATTAGATTTCAAATCAAATCATTTTACATGTTATGTAAAAATATAATGCATTTGTAATATTTCGTGTCTGATAATGTTATTCACTAGCTGTTTAACTGACATGTTTATTGAAACAGATTTAATGAGATTTGGTAAGGTCTACCGTATCTTTCAATATATGTTCTATAGTGTGTTTTTGTGCTATAAGTAGTAATAAAGAAGTTGCTGTTTGAACAGGCAGTGACAGCATCAGTCTACATTTAAGAGCACGAAAAGGGCATTTATTGTATGCCTTTTGTAAGAAAATTTACTTAATTTGAGACATTTTATAAAAAATAACAAAACATTCCAAAAAAAAAAATCTTATAAACATAGGGGAGTGCGGAGCACAAAGTAACGCGGGGTTAGTTGTAACACACATGGTTTGAATATTTCCACACATGCTAGCATAACAAAATGTACAGTATTTATTAGTTACCATATCAACATTATATAGAAAAAAAGTGTGCCAAAATTCAAAAATCTTTTGAAGATATTGCTGAACATTTATTTTACCATAGTAAAATTAAAATTCGGCTTAAGTAAATTTTTCATCTCAGTTTTTATTATTAATTTAAAATGAGACAGATCTGCTATTATTTTAATCCCCAATCTGTTATTTATCAGTTCAGATAATTTTTTAATGCTATGATAACTAGCAGAAGACACTAACCAGTTTTAAATTCCAGTTGCTCGGATGGGGCACGCACGTTGTAACACTGCGTTACAGTGTGCTATTCTATGACATTCTATGAATTTTAATGAGAAACGAGAAACAGGTGAATAAATACTGACAGTCAATGTTTAATGTTTAGAAATTATTATTTGAAGACATGTAAAGCATTTTTGCTCGTTTATGTGGGCCGTCCCAAGCATGGTTGCAATGTGCTCATTGTCGAACTTCAAAATCAGATTATTTTTAATTCTTAAAAAACGCCATTATTTTATTTGAAAAAAATAATTATTTTATTTTATTAACAAAATATTTTAGTTTGTCTTGTATATTTTTTTCATTCGATCAGATAACATTTTAAGCTGTCATATGGTCATGTTACAATGTACCCCACCTACGGGGCATGTTGTCACATTTCACTTCCGTTTTTTGAGGGTAAACAAAGAAAAACGTATACACTGTAATTATGAAACAAAGTGACGTATTTGTACTAGACAAGTGTAAAATTACAGTGGATAAAAAAAAATTATATTCTGAACCCATGTGGATTTACACAAACTGAGAAAGTCAAAAAGTGTTACTTTGTGCCCCGCTCTCCCCTACTGTTTTTAACAGTGGATAAAAAAAAATTATATTCTGAACCCATGTGGATTTACACAAACTGAGAAAGTCAAAAAGTGTTACTTTGTGCCCCGCTCTCCCCTACTTCTCCACAAACGGCTCATTGTGACTCAAAATAAGAGTGTGCTTCACATATTTTCATCAATTAATCATTATCATAATGCACAACTGAAAAGCCATTAGTATATAAATGCTTTTGTCAGTCATTTTGTTGACGAGATTGACTATTGTTGGTACATTACTGTCCAATTTAGGACTCTCACACTTCCACAAGACAGTCGTTTGACCTTGATGCTATTTTCACCTTTTTGAGGCAATTGCAGTGCTGACTGGGAGGGTGTTCAAAAAGTGCACTCAAGAATCAGGCAAAAAACTGCCTGTTTTGCATATTTGATTAATGCATCAAGATACATTAGCATGCCTTTATAAGACCCGTGTCACTTTTTTTAGGAAGCTATACATCAAGTGTGCATGCCATATGTTTGCTGCACATCCATTTTTGTACAGTGCCTTGAAAATCATACATTTCATTCCCAGCTATTCTCTTGGTAGCACTCCAAGCGACGAAGTTCGGTGGTCTTCTTTGGCAGGCATATGTGAAATGTGAAAATGAGACAGCTTGATGGCAATCAGTCTGAAGTGTTTGGTAGAAAATAAGCTGGACAGCGGAGTTGACAAGATGGATGTGGCATGTGTAGGCATCGGTGGAAAGGCGATGAGAATCAATGAGGCACCAGGGCTGGAGTCTCACACACTTGGCTCTCATTACAGGCTGCAGTGCGGCAGAGCCAGGAGCCGTCAGGAATCATACAGGATTGTGCTGGCTGATCAAGGGGGCCGTGCGCTGGGTTGGCCGCAGCGGGGGGTCTGCCGACTTGAGGCGTCTGAAGTTTTGACACCCACTGGGGACACACAGACAGGTGTCTAACTGTCGCAGGAAGTTTGTGCGACAGCAGTGGAAGATGGGGATGGCGTTGCGCTTGAGGAACCAGCGACGGTGTGTGAATAATGAAAGTGTTACATTGCCGTGGGTAAAATCTGTTTGTCTTAAAGACACTTCTAGGCCTTTTGAAGAAGTTTGAATGACATTATGTAATGAGCATAATTTAAATGTAAAAATTTCAAGGTCACTGAATGCATCAGGCCGAATGGAGGCCTTTGCATCTTTATTAGGACTCATGTATGTCACATACGAGATCCAATTAAGATTCCTAAACGGTTATGCAGAAACCATTTAAATGCATTGAATACGATAGCTGCAAGATGAAATGACTCAGCTCTGAATGTGTAACATGATGGTCAATCAAATGTCACAGAAATCCTAATAGAACCCGATGGTTCTTCATCTGAGAACCGGCTTATGTTTTTACTAATGACACAGGATGTACTTTTCACCTGCATTTGGCCACATACATCACTGGATTCTTCATGCAAATGGGCTAATTTCTGAATTTCAAAAGCATTTTAGCGTTTGAAAAGGGGTCTCACACTGTCTTTTTACCATTTCTCTCTTCCTTTTTATCTTTTTAAGTCCTTTTCGCCATCTTGCGTGTCTCTGTGCCTCCCTCTCTCTTTATGGACATCCAGTCGTGATTTGTTCAGAAGTAGTTCAGACCATTAACTCATTTGAAATTCATCCTCTTTCCCTTTCACACTAACAAATGACCATGAATGCAAAATTATACACCCAAATGCAACAGGCAAAATAGCATGGCTACAACAATCAGCCTGCTGCTCAGTTATTTTGGTGGAGTCTGGGGAGTTTGTCTAGAGAGCGTCATGAAATATTGTGGAAAGGCATTTAAAATATCAGTGATGCTATGTTTCCGTTTCATAGTGGTCATATTTACAAGACAAAGCCTGTTTTTGAATAATTATATTTTATGCTAGTAATAACATAGAGAAGTTGAATTATTTTTAGCCGTAATAAACATGCACAACTGACAGCTTTAGCCATTATGACACATCTTGGACTTATTTAAGCCTTAAGATGCCATGTCAAGTAAACAAGACGAAACTTTTGACAGCACAGCAGATTCATCAGGTTTAAAGCATTAGTCTAGTCAGTAGAATCTGGGGGCAGGATAAACATATTTATATATATGGACAACCATAAATTGTAGTAGGAACTTTATATTATCAACAAGGGCCCCCAATGATGTAATCGGTCCGTGGTTGGTGTAGTTACAGTATATTTGAAAGAATTTTTCTGAATGTGCCCTGTAATGTGGAGAATACTTGAAATGTGTGTGTGTGTGTGTGTGTATGTGTGTGTGTATATATATATATATATATATATATATTATATTATATATGTGAAAAAAAAGTCTCTTGTGCTCACCAAGGCTGCATTATTCGATCAAAAATACAGTAAAAACTGTCATATTGTGACATATTTTTACAATTTAAAATAACTGTTGTCTGTTTAAATTTGTTTTTAAAATGTAATTTATTCCTGTGATGGCAAAGCTAAATTTTCCACAGCCAAACACGTACATTTATAATGTTACAAAAATATAAAACAGCATGTTTTATATTGTCAACACTGATAATAATAAGAAATATTATTAATAATTGAGCACTAATAATAACTGAGCAACTAATCAACATATAAGAATGATTTCTGAAGGATTATGTGACACTAATGATGCTAAAAATTCAGCTTTTCCATCACAGGAAAAACTAAATTTTAGATATTTTAAATAGATTCTAAATAATAATAATGTTGTTGGTGCAATGGTGGTAAATATCCTAAGGGTTTAACTACATGTTGCCAACCAATCCCATTGCTGCTTTTGAGCGCAGCATATAAAGGTCAGTTGCTTAAATTATCCCTGATGGTATTGCTGAACTGCTTTTATGCTCCAGCATTCATAATGTTTATAGTCACAACGTTATTGTGATGTAATCTTTAATAAATTCATTACATGCAAATTTTATATCATTCATTTGTAAGTTGCTTTGAATAAAACAGTCTGCTAAATGAATAAATGTATATCTGAATGCCACGGGTATTTCTAACACATTGCCAGGCAATAACAAAATAACACCTTCAGTTCTTTCATGAGCAATATGGCATTTGCTCCAGTAAATGTTCCAGCATATATGCCACAGTCAAAGTTTATGGGGCGTGAGCTAGCCTATCCTGAAGCAAGCACAGACAGAAACTGCTCTGTATGTCATTATTGTCGTCCCGCTCTGAGACCTTCCCTATTCAGTGTCTTAAACCAGTGTCTCCAAAGCCCTAAAGGTCTTACCTGCAGGCAGGGCTTGCTGATAATTAGCATAAGAACCCAAAGCCTCCTCCCTCTGCGTGCATCTGCCCTGGCTTCATTACCACCCACCTTTGTAGTAGGAACTTCCACCAGCTCATGCATGCAGGCATCCCGCTAGGGAGCAGCAGCTTAAATGATCTGGATGCATGGTAATTAGGTTATTTTCTCCACTGTCAAACATGAGAGTGGCTGACAGGGAGCATAAAGGCAAGAAAACAAACAAGCACACACACACACACACACACACACGCACACATAGGCTGTCAAACCTCAAAGGTATGCTTACAAATTAGTTGCATTTCAGCGGTAAATACTTTTGAGAACCTCACCGAGTGCACGAGAGAATTGAGTTGTGTCTGAGGAGTCTTTTTGCATAAGAGGAAGTTAGGCTTGCAAATTGAACTGGCTCCAAGACAAAGAAAAAAAAACAAACATATTTTTGAATATTTCTATATATTGTAGGCCTAAATTGAGTAAATGAGTGAGAGTACTGCCCTACAGTATGTTTCTCTTTTCTGACATTGATGTGCTACCCTGACAGAACAATATGTTTCTGGATTTAAGTATGTATTTGGATAAAAGTTTCAGATTGTAAACTTTCTGATATATTTGACAGCATTTTCTTCTTATGTTTGATAGAATTTTGAGTAAATAGTGTGTTCATTTAAATTCAGCAATTATGTATTTTATTGTCAGTGGTCCTTATATTGAAAATGTAGGGTTTTACTTTTTATTTTAACTGGACAATATACTGTGCAAATACACTTCTACCTCACAGAGGAAAAAAAAGGGTAAGTTAAAGTTAAAAATGTGAGATATTAAAACACAATTACGAGAAATATAAATAAATAAGAACCATTCAAATTGAGTATTATATTAAATATAATATTAACTGATAATAACTGAACACCAAATTAGCAAATTAGAATAATTTCTAAAGACTCACACTAAAGAATGGCTGTTAAAAATTCAGCTTTCCCATTAGGAATAAGTTAAAAATGAGCAATTAAAATCACATTGTGAAATAATAAAACACAATTATAAGAAATATAAAGTCACAATTACCATTTTTTCTCTTGAGGCAGAAATTGGCTTCCTTAATAAACATTATGGTATAAAAATAGAATTTAGATCACTGATCAAATGATCAAACTTTGGTTTTACACAAACTTGTGGAGTTCATGTAGATTGAGTTCTGTTGTCATTAATGGGGTTCATACCAAACCCAGCAACTGGTAAATTTTTCATTAATTAAAAACTTAATTAAAAACAATTATATTAAAAAATCGAAAAACGTAAGTTTTTATTTAAAAAAAACTTTTTATTACAGTGCTACAGTAGCACAGTATCATTAAAAAAATAATAGTTACATTTTAAAAATGCAAAATAGAACCCTTTCAGATGTTGGCACTCCACTATGTTCTCATCTGCTTCAGTCATTGCAATAACCCATATCAGTGGACCACTAATTCAGATGCATTCTGTGCAATTGGATATGACCAAACTCTTGTTAGGGATTTTCTTTTGTCTCTCTCCCATTTATGCAGCGCCTGGAACAGCAGCATCCAGCTTTCCAAAGGGGTCATTCAGACTCCAAGGGTGTCCTACCGCAAAAGCTGGATTAGCTCTGACCTAATGAGTTGTGCAGGGCAGAGAGCTCCCGTCTGCTCCTCTAATCCACAGCCAAGGGAGTGCCACTGCAACCGGCCCAGTAAGCACCACCCGACGGCAGCGTTAGGCTCTCAAACACAGCTCGAATACCTGCACACCTCATTATATGCCCAGCCTAACATCTTTGTTTATTTCTGCGAGGCTATTATGGAAAATGCCACTGAAAATGTGTGACATTTACTAAATTTGTTTTCTTCTGCAGTGATAGGATACGACCAAACTCTTGTTAGGGATTTTCTTTTGTCTCTCTCCCATTTATGCAGCGCCTGGAACAGCAGCATCCAGCTTTCCAAAGGGGTCATTCAGACTCCAAGGGTGTCCTACCGCAAAAGCTGGATTAGCTCTGACCTAATGAGTTGTGCAGGGCAGAGAGCTCCCGTCTGCTCCTCTAATCCACAGCCAAGGGAGTGCCACTGCAACCGGCCCAGTAAGCACCACCCGACGGCAGCGTTAGGCTCTCAAACACAGCTCGAATACCTGCACACCTCATTATATGCCCAGCCTAACATCTTTGTTTATTTCTGCGAGGCTATTATGGAAAATGCCACTGAAAATGTGTGACATTTACTAAATTTGTTTTCTTCTGCAGTGATACTGTTTGAGCACAAAAGGCTAAAGACAAAGTTTAAAATAATCCCTCGGAGGAATGTAGCATTAGAGGAGTAATACTTCTGATATCAGCATTTGCATCTCATATGATATGAATACCAAAGAACTTGTAACTGGAGTCGTGTTTGATGCACGATCTGAGCTCTTTTGGCTAACAAACGTTTGAAAATGAGAGCAGCATTTGATGCCACCGAGAGCAAAGAGGGGCGTTTAGTCCTCAGCAGAGCTGACCTTCTGTACCCTCCACACGCAACAATGCCCTGACGGGGCACCAACCCCCCAAATACATTAATATTCTTCGTATGGAAACAGAGGCAACCTACAGTGAAGCCATCACACTGTTTTTAAAGAGCAGCGGTACTCTTTGTTTCCAATGCCGCAGCAGGATACGGGCTGAGGCCGGGTCACCCCCTGCCTCGCCCTCTGTCCGATACAGTCTGGAGCGCACTACCCATCAACTCTCTGCTTCACCGCACACACAAACATCCTCAAAAATATCCATCTCCCCTCCTCCCTCATTCCACACATTTCAGTGCAGCATTTGCTTGGGACACGGAACAGAGACGTGACTGGGTTGTGAATGACGGAGGCGTCCGATGTCCTGAAACTGCCTGAGAAACAAATGAGCGGCTCGTTTGCCACTATATTGATCACGAGTGTCTGCTCGTCCCTCATTGTAATACAGAGAAGGGTCAAATGGTTTATTTGTTAATTCGAGGTGACAAGACGAATCATCCTCTGTTGATTTATGAGATGATAATCATTTAAAAAAATCACCCGGCGAGCTCATTGTTTCTGATCATTTTTCCTCATGCAGTAGGCTATGTTCGGCCCGCTCGCTCATTCTATTCTGCTTGAAGCCTGCAAATTGCGTATCTAATTGAGTCCTACTCGGCTTTCCAGACAACAGAGGCTTTATGCAGACAGTCAAGGACCAGGGCTGCAATCGCAAAGGCTCAAAATGGTGCGAAAATAAGAATAACTAATTTCACTCATCCAGCTTTATTTAAAAATCCACTCACGCAACAGTGCTTGGTCTCAGTTAAGGGACCATCTGCCATTTTTTACCTTGTCTGAGTCGATTGGTAATTGCATGCTGCTTACGTCTGTCCCTGCACTGCTGGTGACCCCAGCCCCCACCCTAAGCACAGCCTGGACGGTCCCGCGCTGCAATGATGATGATGATGATGATGATGATGGCCCACTCCCCTGTGATTAAACCGCGTGAACATCTGCACATGCTCGCAATGTTAACAGCTGTGCCTTGCTCTCCTCTCGTACCCGCTTCTCCTTCTCCACTCTACAAGGCTGATCGCACCCAACCAGTGTTCTTACTGTTAACAAAAAGATACATTAAAATTAGTTTTCAATAGCTGAAATAAAGCTGAAACAAAATAAAACAAACAATAGATAATAAAAAAAATAAATAAATAAAAAAAATAAACCAACTGAAAAAAAATAAGTTTAAGTACTAAAAAATAAATTAATAATTAAATTATTTAAAGGCTAAAAAAGCACATAATAATGATTAAAAGTTAAACCAAAATTAATACTGTATATAAATCTGAAAATATAACAATATAAATATAAAAAATAATTCAAAATATTAATAAAAATATTTCAGATAAATAATACTAAAATAACAACAAAATAATAACACTGGCTGTATCACTGCTATATTACTATAGTTTTTATTAATATTTTTAATCAGTTTTTATATTTATAATTTCTGTTTTCATAAAGTATTTTTTTGCTATTTTTTGCGTTTTTGTAATTTTTAGCAGTTTTGGTTTTATATATATACACATATATTTATACTGTATATATGCATACATAAAGAGCTGGGTAGATTACTTGAAAATTGTAATCCATTACTGATTCCAAATTACATGGCAAAAATTGTAGTTACTGTAGTAATATAATCCATTACATTACACATTTTAGGTAATATAATCAAACTACTTTTTGATTACTTTTGAAGTAACTCGCTTATCACATTGATTTAAATAGGGTAATCCTGTACCATATTGATATAAAAATGCAAAGAAAAAGAAAATATATTACATTTCTTGTTATTAACATAATAAAGTACACTAAACATCACATTACGTCAAGGTTTCCCAAACTAGGGCTCGTGAGTTTAATGAAAAACTATGAATGAAATCATAAAAATCTCCAATTAAAATAAATCATTTAAAAATAACAATCAAAATAAAACACTTAATAAAAAATTTGTTTACCTGCATGTCATATGACAATTAACCAATGTCAGAGAACCTTAATTTACTTAATTTTAATAAAATATTTTAGTATTATATTTAGTATTTAATTAAAGTATTATGTTTTCCCCCCAGTTTTAGTTAACTACAAAAACCCTGCTGCATACGGAGGATAAAAGTCCATACACTCCTTCAGATGCACACAGAACTTTAGTTGTGTCAACCTGACTGATTTTCCTCCTGCACATCACTGCATACATACAGTATAAAAGGAGAGAGTAGAAAAATCCCAGGATATAGGGATTGACACACAAATCCTCTGCGAGATTTAAAAAGATAAAACTTTGTCGGGGGTTAAGCCGGGACTTCCTCGCTCTCGTGCGGATGCTGGATTCCCACTGTAGAGGATTAGGGGCAGAATGCGCGAGAATACGGCAAGAGACCTGCGGAAATGATAGAGGGACTTGTAGCAAGGCTGCTGTAGCTCAGAATTAATGGTGGGAAGAGAGGACGAGGAGGAGGAATAAGGTGCACACAGCTGTCGCTGCAGCCTCTTTCGTCTCCAGGGCTGGATGGACTTTTCATGTGCTGCTGGCATCTTGATCTCTTTATGGATGTCATATTGCTCCTCACTGAGTATATGTGTTTGTAAGAGGGAGAGGGGATGGAGAAATGTGTAAGGGTGATGAATGTCAGAGAATTTGTTGTAGGAGTTAACACTGCTGGTATTAGCAGAAAAGTTTGTGTGTGTGTGTGTGAGTGACAGAATGACATAGGGACATTGTTTCACACAGCAGTGCAAGCTTGTGAATATGTGCATGATATTTAAAGTGTAGCATAGGGACGGTGAGAGATATGGGTTTAAATGCATATAACAACACAAGAATATGAAAAGGGGGACAATAAATATTGAAACTCAGCAACAAAACAGCCTACATACCTAGGTACTATTAAAGGGACAGGAACAAGCAAAATTCTGCATCCTAAATCGCTTACTTGTTCACAGTTCTCTATAATGAATGCCAAAGGGTGAATTTAATGACTGAAAATAGCTGCATCTAAATTCCTATACTACAGTATAGTTCGTACAGAATTCAATTCAAATCCACCTTTTGGCTCGGCAGTGAGCGCCACTTGACAGTTTGGACAACACTACAATACAGCCCCATAAAATGTTCCATTGAGAAGATGTGAAACAGAACGTCCAGATAACAGCATATGAAACACATACAAAACCATCCAAATCCATTATAGAAAGACATCATGACTAAAGTATGCGTGTGTGTGAGAGAGAGACTACTGAAAATTTTTTATCTGAGTACATTCCACTTTACGTGTGATTTCCCTGAAAGCGCCTTAAGAAGGTTTTTTTCTGAATAACAGCAATTATCTCATGCACAGCTTGACATGACAGCCATCAGCGACAACAAAACCTTGGCTAATGTTCTGATATTCTGGGAGGATGTGAAGACTTTTCAACATCTCTCTTTTTCTCTGGGATCAAAACACTTTTGAACTCAGACTTCTTCAAGAACTACTGCAAAAGCAGAGACAACAAACTAGACTCTTACAAGGAAATGTGAGCGATGCTTGCCCATGCACAAATCGCCGCTAATGGTAACATGCTCTGGGTGACTGCCAGGGTGTTGCTTTGCAGTTACTAAAATGTTTTATGTGGCTGCTATGTGGCTTATTTGATTACGCCAGCAGTTTTACATCAGTTTGTGAAGTTCAGCTGCAGCATATATGCATTTTAGCTAATCTAACAATATGCTGTAGCACTATCAAACTGAAAAACAACACAGAAAGCATTTAGGAGAACTGAAGAGATGGTTTGCATGCAAGGCCATACCCTCAGATTTGCCCTCAAGAGAACCTGAAGGTTCAGTGGTTTGGGGAGCATTAATACTGAATTAAGATTCTCTTTACCCAGTCAACACGTGAGATCATGCGATGATCACAGTGACATCACACGATCCTCATACTGTGATCCTCACAGTGTGAGTAGTATATGAAATCATTGTGAGTTCACACGATCCTCATACTGTGATCCTCACGGTGTGAGTAGTATATGAAACCACAGTATGAGCGCACAGTGAGTGTGCAGTGACCTCACATTGTGACCACAGTATGAGCGCACAGTGAGTGTGCAGTGACCTCACATTGGGAACATAGTATGAGCACACAGTGAGTGTGCTGTGTCGTTACACTTTTAGCTCACTGTGACACACATTGTGACCACACCATGAGAATCATGTGAGCTCATGGTGACATCATTGTGAGATCAAATTGTTGACTGGGTATACTCCAGTTCTGGAGTTTCAGACAGTCTGAATCAGACTTGTTTGGCTTTACAACAAAAAAGGAAAGAAAAAAAGAAAAACGTCTTCGGTCTGATTTAGAGTAAGACTGAAGGGTTGTGGAAGAAAAAAAATCTTTTGACTGAGGCATCTTGAAAACTGATTAATTCAGAGCTGCCAGTGCATATCTGAGTCATGGTCTCTCTCATTATCCGTATTCATAAAACAGTGTTACGCAGCATATTTTAAGGTGAGACAGTGTGCACAGAATTATGAAGTTTTGATCGAGTGCATATGAAAAAAAAAATCCTTCATCTGTGTGACTTTGAGTCACGCTCATATGTGAAAACAATGAGACTGCCATTCTCAAAGGCCTTGACTAGTAATTCATATCTGGGTAACTACTGGGGAATGTTGTCACAAAAGGTCAACATGTGTTCAATGAACTGTATCCTCAGCTTTTTTGTAACCGAGACTTCAAGGTATGCGTCTATACATAAACTGACTTTGAAAAATAAACCCAATGTGAGAACAATTCACCGCAGTGACAGCGAGACTCCCCTATATTTATACAAACTTTGATGAACATATATCCAGGCATTATTCCTGGTTACAGTTGCCGGCTTGTCATCTACACTTGTACAAAGCAGCAGGGAGAGACAGCAGGGAAGTTGACCCTCGCTATTTATCGCGGTATCTGCTCCCAAGCTGACAAGCGGCGGCACTTTGAGGAGCACTGACATGGAAACAAATAAATGTTTTTATTTGAGTGCGCCTATCAAGAGCACCGCTTCTAACAGCGGGACAGGTTGACTTTGGCAGAGTAATGGACCTGCCAGCCTTTTCCCCCGTGTTCCTGATGGCAACCTCTCAACCCTTACCTACAAACTCCATTTCCCGAAAAGCCACTTTCATTTAGACCCCAGCGCTGACATGAGAGGCAGACAGAAAGAAATAGGAGCGCGTTTTGAGTCGAGTGCTAATGGCTTCAGTTTTTATGACTCCTCAAAGTGAGCTTCTTTGTGTTGCCAGAAGACGGTGATATGATTTATCGGCCAGCCCTGAGGTACGGTTATGGAGCAGAGTAACAGTGACACAGATAATCGGATTTGTTAGTGTGGTCCATTAAATACCGAGCCACCTTCTCCTGCCACAGGCCTCTGCGTATAGGTGTTTTATAGCAATTTATGTTGCTTCAAAATAATTGCTCTGCAGACAGTGGGTACTGGAGACTTATTTCTTGCTCTGATAATTCGATTGCAGATTCACAGTGTGCTCAAACAATCCTCCCACACTCAATATAAATATGTATGGTCTCTAGGCATTGAATAGAGAAATCATTGATTTAATAGTTTGCCAGGGGCCATACCACCCTGGCAGGAGGGCTTTCCTCGTATTCCCTATACGTTATCTGCTGTGCATGTAAACTTTTCATTAATTTTGCCTGCATTTGTTATTTATCAATGCATGGGAGGATGTCTTATTTTCATGTCTGTTGTGTTCTGTTGAATTTCAGAGTAGCAAATTCAGACCAACAGCATGAAGACGAGTGTGATGTTGCTGTGTGAGCAGAACCAAAACAGTAGAAACAGTAGTGGTGTTTCATTCCTAAACAAATCATTGTTTTGAACAAATCAGTTCAAAGAATGGTTCAATGACTCATAGAGCTAGTGAACTTAGGGTGCTTCTCAAATGGAAGGATGCATCCTTGTAAGGCTGCCACGTCATAAAGCTCAGTTGAAGGATGTCTCAATTTGAAGAATCCTTAGTTGTCAGCCTTCGTTTTGTGTCCTTCATTCGACCTGTATTGAAGGATGCATCAGGTGTACCGTTGGCGTCATTCAATTGCACACAATCGTTTGATTCCAATTCCCAAAAAACAAATTGACACGGAGGTTGTTCAATTTTATCATGCCATTCAAGACAACACTAGAATGCAGTCATCTATTTGAGAAGCACCCTTATTTCGTTTCTAAATGAATCAGTTTTTTGAATGAATCAGTTGAACAAATGATTCAAATGACTCACTCATAAAAACACAGGTCACTTTTCACCACCTGCTGGTTTAATGATGTAACCTGCAGAAAAAAATTATGGACCACTACAATAACATCTGGAATGCCCCTCAGCCAACCAAATTCAAGGACTAGAACTCAAAATATGAAACCTAAAGGAGTTTATATCATAAGAGCATTTTAAAGCTAAATATTTCATAATAAGACATTTGAAGAGTTAATTTGCAAAAAACAGAAAACTATTTGAAAACTATTTTCAAAAATTATGTTTTTTCATTGTGCATTCCAATTAATCTCAATCAAACTACAGTTGGGTTATTCTGATTAGGTAAAAATAACTAAAAAAAATACAGCTAACTAACACAACCACAATAAAAGCATTATAACATAATAAAAACCATGATATTTTAAAATGTTTAAAAACGATATTAGTCTATCTGTTTTTGCAAATAAACTCTTCATTTGTTGGTTGGGATTAAATTATAAACAGTATATTTAAAGCTAACCTAATGAAGAGAATATTTGGACTTGTCTTAATGCTCTTGTGCAATAAAATTCTCTTTAAGTGCAGCTTAAGTGTTCAAACAATTCTCTGGGCCACTGCTTGTTGGTGTCTAAGCAGATAATGCAACTTAATGACAGAAATCGTACTACTGCACAGCTCTGATTATCACATAATCCTTTTTCAGCATCCACACAATTTCAAGCAAATGTCTTTGCTTAAAGAACAAGAGACATCCATATGAAGGAACTGCATTGTTAAACCTAACGCACTGGAACAATATCCGGGGGAAAAAAACAACAATGATAAAAGCCATGTTCTATCTTCTCGGTGCTGCCAGAGATGGCTGCAGTATTGGTTCAGCTTTAATAGTGAAATGGAGCAACATTTGGTGTGTAGACTCTCTCGTCTCCTATATACTTTGCTTCTATCAGCTGCTTTACTATGGTCTGTCACGCTGTTACTAGAAGTCGAACAGTGAGAAGCTCCTCTTTGAACAGCAGATAAAAGCAGGCCAGAGACGGTTTGTTCCCTTTCAGTCGGTCACTACGAGTCACGTCGTGACCGACGAATTGGGATATCGCTTCGATAGACCAATCTACTTCGAGTGTAAACTAAACGAGCCAATGCACATTGGCATGCAATTATTGGTGCATTGGCTCGTTTAGTTTACACTCGAAGTAGATTGGTCTATCGAAGCGATATCCCAATTTGTCGGTCACGACGTGACGTCTCCGTTCCCTCCTTCAGGGAACGAGGGTTATCATACGTAACCGAGACGTTGTTAGACATGGAAAAACATCCAAAATATATGGAGCATGCGCTGCTGTGCCAGTTCTCGTAAAAGCCGATGTTCATGTCATGGACTCTTATCTGGGCGAAAATGAATGGCGCAACAACTTCCAGACTCCCAAAATGATTGACAGTTCATAAATTGGCATTGACTGACATTTATGATGAGTCTCGAAAGGTTTATTGTAAAGTTATAGACCTGAGCCAACCAGTTAGTGGGAAATGAAGTCTATATCGTGCATTTTACATTACCATGTTCATATTTAGACAGCCTATAAATTTGTTCGCACGTCGGAAGGTTTGGCCGTCTGTCTTCATCTGTTGTGAGAGCAGTGTTGGCATTATACTGACAACTCTGTTGACATTTACAGCAACGCCAACGTTGTTAACTAGCAGAAGGCAAGATTACAGCAAGATGCTCTTCGTGAAAACTCAGCTAATGGGAGGTTGAAAGGTTTTGTTTTTTTCTCACCCTTTGTTTTATAAAATCTAGAGAGCTCGAGAAAGGAAAGAAAGAAACTTTTCATGCAGATAATAACCAGCCTATGACATTAGCCAATATACACTCCTGACAGACACCAGCTAATGTCATGATTTAATTTAGAGCGTTCTCGCGTAATTCCTCCGAGACGAGAGAACAGAGACCCAAATATCAAAATATCAGCTGAGATAAAAGGAAAAAACAGACCCAATTCCAGAAGCATCCCTCTGAGGGTTAAGTGTGCAGCCTCTCAATTTGGATCTCAAAAAGATTTGTCCCGCCGGGAACGATATTACGCGTGCGTATATGATTTCCGCTAATGAACTTGTATTGTTTCGGTTGCCACCTTGGATAAAGTTGTGCGTCTTTGGAAAATCATTCACGGCTCTTTGTTGTGTTGACATGTTCGTCCTTTAATTTGTTTGCGTTCTAGTTATCATAATGAAAGATAAATGAACAGGACTTGTCGGGAAATATCAATAAGCTAAAACATTCTCTGGAAATACATGTCAAAAATTTACCCAAGTGGCAGGTCAAACGTTTGTGGAGATGGACGAGATGGAGTCACATGTGATGAAGAAGGTGTTAATTGTCAGATCACTGTCAGTTAAATGAATACAATCATTTAGCGCGAAGGGTTGCATGGTAATGTCAAATTAACATGGAGTAAAGCCTCACCGCGCTGATCATTAATTAGTCTGGCCTGTCTCAGAGGGGAGGGAGCAGCACCATCCAGCATTGGGATCCTGCCTGTATAGTTTAGCACTAATGAGCCTTTAATGTGCAGGGCTGAAGAAATGGACTATATCTCACATCCAGGGCTATTGTGTCTGCAATAACCTTTGAATTACATGGTGCTCAGACGGCGCAACAACACACTTCTCGTTAAAGCCTATTGTTTACTGCAGTGCAATGGGGTGAAATTACAGTCTGCTCTGAGAACATTTATTATAAGGTTGAGTCGCAACATTGTACTTGCGCATTTACAGTATAGTTCAGCAGTTTTAAACACGCAACCTTTATTTGGAGACTTGGGTCATGCGCCTGTCAAGGAGAATGACCATCAAAATCTGCATGTTCCCTTTGAGGCAACTGGGGTTAGAATTCAGTGCCATCAACTGGTAAAAAGTGGAAAAGCAGGATGTGATGCTTTATTTAATATGCAAATAGAAAACCCAGTGATGTAATGCATAAATTAAAAAATGGTTTTCAGGTTGTTTGTGGTAATAGGCAGTGCTTTTCAGCTCACAAAACAGACTACAATTGAATAAAAAATGAAACTGAATTTTTAGACGCTTTGCATTGAAAAAAATAACTTAAAATGCTACATAAACAGTGAATCATCACATATAAGCAAACATTTTTTTGAGAGTATTGACTTGATAGTACCACTGACCGGCACTGTGTATTCCAAGTGAACACCAGACAGTCTTGAACACTGGATGAACCTCCTCATGTACAATTATTCTTCTGTGGTCTTCAAAAATATGTTTCCGTTTCATAAAATACAAGACAAGCAGGGAAGAGTGGAGATAATTAATTAATACAATTTATACTCTTAATTAGATTTTACAGTCTTAAATAAGACATTTGGATGATCCAGTTGGACTGATTAATTTTTTTTATGGACATCGGTGCCAACACACCTGGCTGAGGAATTAGTCGGCACACATTATCTTAGTGAGAATGGTTTAGAAAATATATTGTGTTAAGGGTAATTGAGTATTGATTAAATTCTGTATGATGGTTAGAAATAGTAAACTAATATAGATAGAGTGTTTGACTAATCAATTTATTCACATAAAACTGTCCTGTGGTGTTCTTACCAAAGTATGCACCGCATTGATCACATTACCTGAGGACTCCACCCTCAAACTCATCCAATCCACTTAACTTTAACCTAATCATTACACTAATCAGAAGGACAGTCATTTGGGTAGGTTAGATATCTCGTTCTAGACTGCAGTCCCTGTAAGGGGAAAAAGTAAGCATAGTGAACAAAAAAGCAAAGCAAATCAAAGAAACGAAAAAAGAAAACAAAACCTTATAGCACACATACATAAGCAACTGGAGTGCATACCATCTATCATTATAATACTGTAAACAACATATTATACAATATTGATAACACTACCTACAACAATACAATTTGCTCAACAGCTCTCAAAGAGACATGGAGGGTCATTTATCTGCCTGTTTTCCCAGAAGTCTTCCGCAGTATATTGAATGTTCATTCAAACTGTTGGTGGAAAAAGTTCCAAAATAGACATTTTTTTTGTCCATACTTTGAATTCACATGCTTTTACATATAGGAGTCAGTCTTTGGAGAAATACAGTAGACGCACTAACACGGACAGGAACAGAGATGTATAAAAATATGTAAAACCTTACAAAATGTATTCTCACTCATCATCAGAGCCAGTCAATGTTCAATTTGTGGAAATGCTTGGGTTTCCAGCACGCAACTGATATGTTTAAATGTCAGCTCTTTGAGATATTCACTCACAAAAAGGTACCACCACCAACCAGGCTTTAGTGTGATAAAACAAGAAAGAAAGAAAAAAAAAAACAAATATATATATTTTTTTAATATAGAAATGGAAAATCCTCTTCTTTGAAAAAAGAAAATATAGACATCTCAATTGAAATATTTCTCATAATCCAATGTTCTCACATCCTCAGCGGTTTCACAACCATCTCTGTTTTCCTTCGTTCCTGATGATGAACCCTTATGACAGTTGCCATGGAAACAAGACCAGATGAATGGCTTGTCTTTTCATGGTGAGATGTGAGTTTGTCTGAGTGCAGAAGAGTCAGGCCAACCCATCCAACCCCCACTCCACCACCACCACCTCCTTACCTAGAAGGCATATGGGTGAGCTACGCTTTTGTCTGAAAAATACATAACTACAAGCCCACTATGCGATGTTCTTAGTAGCATTTTCGTTTAACCTTTCCATGTAATTTCGGAGCTCTTTGGAGTCCCCAAGCTCGATGTCTGGGCATACCCATTTGATGTCGTTCTGACCAATGAGAAGCGGGCTTATGGATGGGCAGCCATTGCTGGGTTTGCTATGGCTGAAAGTGGTGAACTTGACCCGTTTCCTTTTGGTAGTGGGTGAGTTTATGGACTCGGTCTTGTGATCTCTTCCAGTGCACCCCGAGTCAGAGGCCGACCTGTGGACCTGGCCTTGAACACTCTTCTGAGACGAAAGGCCATTGAGGAGCTGGCTACCTTCCTCCAGGCCCAGCCCAGAGTCCATGGTGCCGCCCAGCTCCTCTTGATCCAGACACAAACCCGCCTGGCTTTCCAACAGCTCAGCGTCATGGCCTAACCAAACCCAGTCGTGGGCGTGAGCCATGGTCTCCTGGCCCTCCAATGGGAGCTGCTTGTTGCGATATTTGAGGGTGTAGGAGACGCAATTGATTAGGAATACCAGGATGGCCAGGCAGAAGACACCTAGCAGGGCGTACATGCCTATTTCCAGGTCTGTAAGCCCGCGGCGAGACTGCAGCAGGTCGTCCTCTGCGTTACGTCCAGGTGGAAGGTCTGCGTGAGCTGGGAAATCAGAGAAATCCACCGGAATATCACCAGCTGAGAGCCTGTCGCCGCTTGCTTTTCCTGGAATGGAGGTTTTGATGGTGGTAGCGCCTCGGTTCATGATTCCAGCCTCCATGTCTGAGATCGAACCGCCGTAGTATGGGGCATTGGGCCTGTATCTCCTGTCGCTCGCGCTGTTTCCGGTCTCTTCATCACGGCCAAACTTCACATGGACGTTTGCGTTGCCTGCGGCCAGAACTGTGCGCCGTTTGGTTTTTTGGCACGATTCAGGTCCATACATCTCCAAACGGACCAACATGCCTTGACCTTCACCCTTAGCCACCACCACTGGCCACCTCCAGTTGGTGCTTTTCTTCACCGACACCACCTGGTCGTCCAGCGAGGTGGCCGTAAGGACGAAATGAGCAGGGTTATAGAGGTCAAGAGGGGTCATGGAGCCATCGCTGAACTGAAGCCACGCACTGACAAGGGACTCCTGGAAGAGAAACACAACATGAACAGATGCTCTCAGGTATGCTAATTTTCTTGCATCAACTATGCATGCTTCTTAACCCCATTGTAGGACCGTTCAAAAGCTTTAAAAGTCGCCAAAACCACAATTCAAAGAGAACAGACGCGCCAATCAGCGGGAGATTCAACCAATCTGCCCGTTTTATGTCTATCAGCGTGGAGAAGAGAGGAAACCCCTGCTGATGCAAAGAATTAGTGAAATCAGACTAATCAGAAAGGGTTTTAAATGTGAGATGACTCAGAATAAGTGGGCAGCCCTGAGCAGCAGGATCCACTAACAAACTGCAGCTCCTCATCAACATGCGGCCCATGTCAAATGACTTTGTCCATAATGACAGTGATTATAGTGATTGCACCTCATGGATAAAACAACCCTACATTTCGGAGAAATGGACATGGAAGTACTGTATGCAAAACTGTGACCTGAGAACCAGAACACAATTCGCAATTTAACAGCATGTGGCTAAAATATTCAATGAGATTTCACAGTGGCTACCCTGTACACCACTCTACAAAAAAAACTGAGATGAAAAAATATGATTAATAATATTAATTAAACAATAATAGAATACAAATTAAATTGATAATAATAATAATAAACAAACAACAATGCTGAAAAATATGTATTATTCTAAATAATAATAATAACAAATAACTGAAAATAATAATAATAACAATTAAAAACAACAACAACAAACATTATTAATATAACATATATATATATTTAAATTAGACTACCTGATTTACACTGTGCATGGTCTCCTGTGTAGTAGCTGTGGCCACAATGGCCCTGTTGCTTCCTGGGCTGAGTTGAAGGTTCAAGGAAAGGCCAGAAACCAGCTGCACGCCCAGCTCCGTAATACTGACTTTATCATCCAGAACTCGGATCATCCTCTCAGCCAGAAGAGAGTCTGACAATGGGGACATCACCTGGATAAAAACGCAGACAGATATGCTTCTGTTACATAACACTGTAAAACAACTGAAAATTCTCTCCTAGTTTCTCTTACAAACTTGGTGACAAGAAAAAATGAGTAGGCTACATGCAATTTCAAGAATCTAAATGACAGCTGTCCGCCCTCGGCCATATGGCGATATCTGACACACAGGCAAGGAAATGACTTCGATACGAAACGTGATGAGAAGACTTTCTATCTGGATCAATTAATAGCAAAGCCGCCACCTCCGTATTTCCACATTCATTATGTTATAATGAAATGTCAGAAGCCATTTACTTCCTATCTGTAAGTGAAACTTCTACTGTCACCCGTGCGCACGGCCCGCACTTGCTTCTAACCGTCATTTGCACACTATCTGGAAGTCCACAGGCAACAGTTTTTCACTCTAAAATGCAGCCATGTTAAGGTAAAGAAACAATTTGTGTTCTGTTTTTATATTCCGCTCTTATTCCGAGCGCATCCTAATTTGCCATTTGAATTGAGAGATTTATTAATTAGACATAAAATAAGAATAAGCAAGGGGAGCCTCGGGCATTACCCAATATTGCGTAAGACGCTACCCCAGTGCTCCACTTTTTATAAATAGAGAAGTTAGTGCTTGCTACACTAGTTCAACAAATCTTTTCTTCCAAATAGTCTACTTTGAAACCAATTCTTGCTCTAATTTTGAAACAACCAGTATTTTCCCTCTTCTAATTGCAAGTAATTAGTCATTCAATTTAGTTTTAATGAATTGCAAAAACAGGTGGGCCCCTTTTGAAATTAAATAGCAAGTTTGGTCTAATAGCAAGGTGGACGATTGGTAATTTGGCCGTGGTTAAGTGGTGGGTTTTTGATTTCAGAGATCTGGATCTATAAAGCAGCACTGGTTTGCAGACTCCATCCCACCATTACTGGGCTTTTTATCTGATTTTAATTTTCAGCAAATGGATCGAAGCACTCTCCACCTGTGGCTCTGGCTTATACTTTTGCTGTCAGATAGCACTCTAATGGCACTTTAGCTTGTCGAGCAGGTGTATTATGTGTGAATGTATATAAGAAAAAATTTGTTATTTTCACAGACTGACCCTTAATTAGTAGGTTTTAATAAAGGAGATTATCGTTTGTCATAAGAGCTGCGAGATGTGCAGACAGACAGCACACAAGCTGTGACAGAGCGGAGTGAGAGATGGTGTGCTGTCTAGCTCTCGTCTGACAGCGTACACATGTCACATCACAACTCGGACTGATTCACCTCTCATCCACACAGAGAAATAGACAAATGACAGCCAGGATTTTCCAAAGAAAACAAGGACGTCCTCACATTTTATTCATGCAGTATAAACACAAGGGAACTGCGGCTTAGTCAGCTGTAACTGTCAGTTTTGTTCCTGACAAAATGGGCAGCTCTGGTTGTGGTGTGTTGAGGAAATTGCATAATATGCTAGAACAAATGAATCATGGAAAAAGTTTTAATAATGCCAAAAATCCATAGATTTAGTAGATTATTGTAGTAATGCAGCCGTGGTCTTCATTTTCTGTGAAGATATTCATTTTTTTATAGTACATCATGTCACTTTTAAACATAATCACACATACAGTTAGGGTTGTACGATATTGGAAAAAACTCACATTGCGATATTTAGTTCCCTTTCAGTCAGTCACGTTCGACGTTATGTCAGTCGTGACTGACGAATTGGGATCTTGCCCGAGAGCCCAATCACTTTCGAGTGTAAACTAAACAAGCCAATGACAGTTGGTGGCTTGTTTAGTTTACACTCGAAGGGGATTGGGCTCTCGGGCGAGATCCCAATTCGTCAGTCACGACTGACGTAACGTCTCCGTTCCCTCCTTCAGGGAACGAGGGTTACACAAGTAACCTAGACGTTTTTCTGCTATATATATTGCGATATGAAAAAAAATAAAAAATAAAAAATCACCAGATGGCTTGAATAGCTCTATCTGGAAAAAAATAATCAATGATTGGAGTGATTTTGTAGGTGAGTAAATCAGCATA
Source organism: Sinocyclocheilus rhinocerous (assembly GCF_001515625.1). Lineage (NCBI taxonomy): Eukaryota > Metazoa > Chordata > Actinopteri > Cypriniformes > Cyprinidae > Sinocyclocheilus > Sinocyclocheilus rhinocerous. The sequence continues at coordinate 1,011,869 of NW_015647033.1, forward strand.
GAAAATAAACAAATTACAAGCATAGATACATATAATAGAACAAAGATACAAATGAAATAAACAATGCTTTATATTTTTCAGTTAAGTCTAACAGTATTCAGGTACAGAAATTGAATAATCAAATGTAAAATAACACTGCATAGTCTTCACTGTATAAACTAAATCTATTAATTTATGTCTGTTAAAGCTACAAAAGGAATTTTTCTTACAAGGATACTTGCAGAGACATGCATTCTGACATAATTTCACGCGTAGGCTATGTGTCATTTCAGGCACAAACAGACACTGAAGTGAACGGAATTAGGTGTTCACATGCATCTGCGTGGCTCTCACCGTGTCTACACCGGACGTGAGCGGCGCGGCGCGGCGTGGCGCTACACGACACGACAAATCCCCAACAGTAAACTGATGCCTCGTTCTATTTATGACGTATTGACACAAAGTTCAAATGATTTTCAACCTTCACTTTGTCGCGTCAAGTTTAGACAGACTTGCGGTGTAGACACGGTGTCTGTGTGTGAGCAAAGTAAACAGCGTGTGTGTTCATAATTGAGCTCTATTTCGCGCCTTCTCGCGCTCGAATGTTTAAACTGACAGGACCTAAAACACATGCAAATGATGAACCTTCATTGTATGGGTGTCATTAAAACTTCCGGTGCGCTGCTCAGTGGCGCACCGCGTTTCAGTATACTGTGTTTGCGGTTTGTTTGTTAGTCTAATGTTTATTCATGGTTTGTTAAGTGTATGGTTCATGGTCTCGTAAAAGTCTCGTAAAAGTGAAAAGATGAAGGCAGGCAGAAATGCACTCTTGATTGGGATTCTGTGGACGATTGGCCTCTATGGATTATGTTTGGCGATGCAATCTCCAACTGCACGTGGAACCTTGACAACATGTGGCGTCACAGTGCCGTCTGCACGCCAGTATAGCCGGGAGACGTTGCTGGAGCTACGAAGAGGTGGCATTCGGAGACGACTGCGAAGGAGATTCAATCGGCCTCCTCTGCCATCTATTGTCTTTAGTAATCTGCGCTCTCTGAATAACAAAGTGGATATGATAAGATCGCACACAAGGTACTGTTATGAATTTCGTGAGGCATATTTGCTTTGCTTTACGGAAAGTTGGTTGCAGTCTACAATGCCTGACTCGCTCTTTGAGGTCCCTGGATTTACATTAGTACGAGCTGATAGAGACAAAGTTTCGGGTAAAAGTAAAGGAGGTGGCATCTGTGTATATATAAATTATAAATAGTGCCAAGCGTATTCAGTAAAATACAAGGTGTGTGATCCCAATGTGGAAATTCTCGACATGACTTTAAGACCTTATTACATGCCCATAGAATTTGGTTGTATTTTGCTGTTCGTGGTATATGTTCCGCCCAGCGGTAAAACATCTCAGACAGCCAGCCTGATAGCGGACCATGTTCACGAACTACAGCTCAGCTACTCAGATGTGCCCGTGATCGTGCTGGGCGATTTAAACCAATGCAAATTGGAGACTTTGTTACCAGGATTTGAACAGTATGTAAAGACTCGAACAAGAAATAACAAGATTCTTGATAAGTGCTTCATGAATGTCAAGGACGCTTATGTGTCAAAGAGTATGCCACCAATTTTAAACTCTGACCATAATGTAGTACATATGATTCCAGTGTACAGGACAAAACTTAAAAAAAGTAAACCAGAAAAGAAATTGATTTGATTGTGGACGAATGAAAGTATACAACAACTGAAAGCCTGTTTCGATTTGACAAATTGGGACACTTTTGAGGAAGGCTCACTCGATGAAAGAACGACAGTGTTAAATGACTATATTAACTTCTCTGTGGAGCTGGTCATACCTACAAAAGAGATTAAAGTTGATCCAAATAACAAACTAAGGGTATTAAAGTTTATCCAAATAAAAGACTAAGGGTATTAAAGAAGTTATAAATTTGAGGAAAGTAGCATTTATGAATAAGGATATTAGAGTATTTAAACAAACAGAAAGAGAGTTAAAAACTAAATTAAAAGAAACAAAAGAAGTTCATAAGAGGCGTTTGGAGGAAGCCTTTAAGACTAATAATACTAAAAAGGTTTGGGACATCATGAAAACAATGACTGGATTGTCATCTTCGAACGAACCTATTGTAATAGGTATAATGTAATGTTTAAGGGAGTGTAATGTATAATTCATTTTGTTCTTGTGTGGATGAAGTGTATGTTGTTGTTTAAAGGATGTTGATTGTTGTAAACATAGATATTGTCATGTAAAAAAAATTTCAGACTCGTCTGACAATAAAGTGCTATATCATATATCATATCATATCATATCATATCCTGCGATGTGACTATCGCGGATTCGCACATCACGATATCGATGCTGAAACGATATATCGTGCAGCCCTACATACAGTACATTCTTCCTGTTTCTCACCTGAACCTTGGTGATGCCTGTGTTCAGACCGATGAGGATCTGTTCTTCTGACAGCTTGGCCAAGCGTTCGTCCACCACCCTTAAAGAGTCTCTCACTAACTCTGTCACGTCCACCTGCCAATCACTGCCCAAGAGGAAGTCTGGCTGGCCCTGCCATTCCTCTGGCTCTGCCTCAAAGTGTGTGAGCACACGGACGGTGGTGCTCTGGTACTGTGGACCACAGCTCCGATCCTTCTTGGCTCCTTCATTGTCATCCTCTCCAGACCTGCAGTAAAAAGAGCAACCAATACCACATGTTACATCCCATCCTGCTGTGCCCGGTTAAGCATTCTTTTCCAATCAGGACTATTCTATTCTATTCTATTCTATTCTATTCTATTCATTCCAAAATCAAAACATTAAACAGTTTAAAATGTTTATAAATAAAATATATAATAAAAAATAAACAGAACAAAATTAGTGTGAAAAATTTTATTTTTAGATAAAATCAAATTTATTTTCAAATTTTATTTTCAAAGATTGAATTTTTAGAATCTTAATTATATATATATATATATATATATATAGTGCCTTGCGAAAATATTCATACCCCTTCATTTTTTTCACATTGCCAAACTGAGCAATTGATGGAAAAGGGTCTTGGTTAGGGTGGTGACCAAGACCATGATGGTCACTCTAGTTGAGCTCCATGATCATATATGCAAATGGGAGAAATCTAGTGAAGGACAAATATCACTGCAACACACCACCGATCTGGGCTTTATGTCGGAGTGGCCAGGCTCAATATTCTCCTCAGTGAAGACACATGAAAACACACTTGGATTTTGCATAAAAACACCTAAAGGACTCTCAGACTCTGAGAAACAAGAGTCTCTGGTCTGATGAACCTCAACTCCAAGCATCATGTTTGAAGGAAACCAGGCACTGCTCATCACCTGAAGAGTACCACCCCAAAAGTAAAGTGTG
>NW_015647033.1:1015341-1025492 GCF_001515625.1 Sinocyclocheilus rhinocerous
GGGCTGTTTTTCAGTGGCAGGGACCGAGGGACTCGTCAGAGTAGAAGATAAGCTCAATGCACCAAAATATTGAGTTAGCCTTAATGAAAACCCAGTTCAGAGCATTCAGAACCTCAGACTGGGCAGAAGGTTCACCTTCCAACAGGACAATGACCCTAAACACACAGCAAGAGTGGCTTATAGACAACTCTGTGAATGTCCTTGAGTGGCCCAGCCAGAGCATGAGCTTGAACCCAATCAAATAATTCTGGAGAAACTTGAAAATGTGCATCTGCTCCCATCCAACCTGACAGAGCTTGAGAGGTGAAGAGGTGAGGAGAAGAATGGCAGATAATTGCCAAATGATGATGATCAAAGCATGTCGCATTAAACAAAAAAGACTTGTAAAGACCTGTAAAGGTGCTTCAGCGAAATATTTAGTAAATACTTATGCAATGTACTTATTTTTTATTTTTATTTTTAATAAATTTACGAAGTAGTGACAATTCTGTTTTTGCTTTGTCAGTATGGTGTATGGAGTGTAGATTGATGTGGAAAAAAGTAATTTAAAGCAGTTTAACATAAGGCAGCAACATAACAAAATGTGAAAAAATGAATGGGGTATGAATACTTTCGCAAGGCACTGTATATGTGTGTGTGTGTATATATGTGTGTGTGTGTCTGTATATACATATTCAACAAAATCAATGTGAAATTAGATGGTTGACAACAAAGAACATTTTCAAACATAAAATATTCTATTATATTTTATTAAAAAAAATCAACCCATTAAAATTAAATAAGCTAATCTTGGACTTTAATCCACATTAAAATTATTATCTGATGAATATTCTGGTTGACACTCAAATCAAGTAGAAAAGACAAAAGAAGTGAGACAAATTAAATGGTTGTAAAACACTTCCTATTCTATTCTATTTTAGAACAATCAAACATTAAAAAGTTAAAAATGTTTATATATAAAACATAAAAAAATAAACAGAACAAAATTAGTGTGAAAAATGATATTTTTAGGTAAAATCAAAATGTATTTTCAAATTTTTATTTTCAAAGATTCAAATTAATCTTTATTTTTTATTTAAAAAATCAAATATGTATGTATACATACTCGACAAAATCAATGTGAAATTAGATGGTCGAGAACAAAGAAAAGTTTCAAACATATAATATTGTATTATATTCTATAAAAAAAAATCAACCCACTAAAATAGGTTAATCTTGGACTTTCAACCACATTGAAATTATTATCTGATGAATATTCTGGTTGACACAAGTAGAAAATACAAAAGAACTGTGAAAAATTAAAAGGTTGAAAACATTTTCTATTGTATTGTATTGTATTGTATTCTATTCTATTCTATTTAAAGTGTCTAAGTGCTTGCTGTGCGTCTTTTAAGTTTTTTTTTGATGAAGCAATTATTAATATATAAAATACATTCAGCAACTCTGAAATGATTTTCTGAGGAAGAATTTGGTTGGCAAATTCAAGTAGAAATGACAGAATTATGAAAAAATTAAATGGCTGAAAAAAAAATTATATTCTGTTCTCAACCTACTGTATTCTAAAATTGCTGCCTTAAAGATTTACGTAACTTAAAAGTGTAAAAACTAGGGATGCTCCGATCAGGATTTTTGCAGCCGATACTGAGTACTGATTTCTTGTCATGGTGATCGGCTGATACCGATGCCGATTCTGATGCTTCAAGCTTTATATAGACGGTTTCAATGGGCGCACGCGCCTGGCCCGAAGTTAACTTCCGGTCTGTGTTTGTTTATCAGTCTGGCTATGGCACCGGCTACAAACGCAGTGGCATTTATGATCACTGCTGGATCAAGCCGCTGCATTGTTTTTTTCCTGAGGTAATCCAAAGCTTCTTGAGGTGAATTCTGTCTTATTCCTCTCAACTGACGGATTTTCCAAAAGGGTTGAATAAACATGAGCACGTACTGCACGTTTAAAAATCAAAACGAGGTGCGGGTGTTTTTATATCACTGTATTTCTGAAGGAAGACTATCTTTAGAAAATTTCATCTTGCATGTTATATGCCTGATAAAGCAGCGTTTGTGAGCTCAGCGCTGCTTTGTGTACAGCTGTTACTGGGGAAACCTCTGTTTTTGTTCCGTCCTCCACGCTGTGACAACTCACAAAAGACTATTTTTAACCAAGAGGCGCTTCAGAAACGTGCCGCGGCTGACTGATAAACACATGCACTGACTAGAGCGGCCACGATCAGCTCCGGTGGCCGTGGAGCCGTAACGTGCCGCAGACGCGTGCAGTGAGGCGCAGATCAGATCTAACGTCACTGAATCTGCTGTGTAGATGAATCATGCAAAACATACACGACAAACAGCAAATTTTTCATTGTTTCTCGAAACATCATAGCATTTCCACACCAGCGATGACATGACTGCGGCGCCAAATCATTTATGTTCCCACGCATCATGTATATGTCATCAAATTGCGATCGGTTCCTGAGATCGGCCAAGTTGGTGAGTACAGATCGAGTCATAAAATATGATTATCGGCCGATACCGATCTCCGGCCGATCGATCGGAGCATCCCTAGTAAAAACAAAAACTTACATTTACTTTGAATTTACTTTCTAAGAAAAAAGCATTAATGAAAAAACAGAAATGATAAAAATATAGAGCAGCGGCAGTTTTCAGCCTCTTATAATGGGTGAGTCGCTTCAACAGGCTGTAAACGTGAACCCTTTTCACATTACAGTGATGCATTTCCTCTCCTCACAACAAACAGCCCAGCACCAGGTGAAAGGGGAATGGGGGCAGCTCTGACGGTTCCATTATTTTTAATGAGTCGAAGTCATCCAAAATAAAAAACAACAGCAGTGGCAGGTTAACATGGTGGCTTTGACCAGAGGGGAGGCCACGCTCCTCAAGACTTTTACGCAACGACGCCTGACCGACGGTAGAAACAGCATGACATTTACAGAACACAGGTGTATAAACAGGGCAGGCGGCACTCAGCTGAGGAATGTCAGGTCACAGGAGGTCTCAGGAATAATGAGACCCAGTCTTACAACACAACCGCATGTTTCCCGCTCTCAAAACGCTATCTGAGACAGATACAACCTCAGGACCAAGAGCACATATGATACAACAAGGGAGCAAATTTAAGACTCGTCAAGTGCCAAATGTGAGTAAACATGGGTTTTTGATGAACGCAACTCACCAGCTGCCACTATCTTAAAGGAACTGCTCACGCATAAATAACAATTCAGTCAAAATGTATTCTCTCATGTTGTTCGAAACCTGTATGATGCATTTTTTTTTGTGGAAAACATAAGGTATTTTGAAGAAGTCCAAAACAACATTGGACCACGCTGACATTTTTCAAAATACCTTTAATGCGCTGAAGAAATGAAGTCATACAGGTTTGGAGTGACATGAAGGTGAACTACCTTTTTAAGAACTGCAATGCATACAATTTAAATTGATATACAGACCAACTACTAACAAAAACATTTGTGCATCTTTTAATATCTTCAGCTTTAGCTTCAGTAGAAAATATATTTCATCTAGGAAGTCCAGGTACCAGTAAGAACTTTCACAGTGATACCATAGAAGAACAATGGTGTCCCCCAAAAACCTTTTATTGAAGGTTTCTTCAAAAAACAAACAAACATGTCTTTCTTAGTGTGAAGAACCTTTTAATAGTCAAAATAATTTTTCCACTACAAAAAGCCTTTTCTGCAATGGAAAGTTGAATGTTTGTCTAGAGTCTATTTCCTGCAGAACTCTAAGTGGCAACACATAATATGGAATATTCATCACCAAAAACCATCAAATGATTACATCAGGAACAAAATAATGACATAATAGATAATAGAGACTCAAACAAGATGCTATGAGCCACAAAATGACTTGTTTGTCACTAGAATCACGACAGTATAAAGAGACAGACCATATTGAGAATCAGCCTCATTCAAGTAGATAGGAGCTGTACTTGCATGTTTATTGCATGTAAACTTCCTGCAAAGAGCTGCCTGGGGGTGTTATGAAGATGGCCGCCACATGAAAGGATTTTGCTAATATGCAAGAAAAAATGTTTAAATAATTCAATTGTCACAAGGACAATATATATATATATATCTTTAATATACGAAATAATGTAAAATACAGTTTCATGGTAAGTAAGAAATATTTATGACTGCTGAACTTTCTCAGGTTTTTTTTTTTTTTTTAAAACAGAGGAAGCTCAGAGATGCTTAAATTCCCAAGTGGACTGGTGCAAGAGAAGGTCTGGTCATAGAATCTTCATACTGAGATAATGGAGAAGCGATCATTGTGCAATCAACACATTTGCTTGCTGACAACCACACAACTTCTAGTATAACCACAATTATTCCACAAGACTCATCAATGCCTCGCAATTTCTTCACCGCTCATTCCATCTGTCATCCGTCATCCTGTTCTCACTTATCATGCATGAGTCAATCTGGCAGGATTGTTTCCGGTGGAAGAGTAATTAAAAATTATCTTGTGGATATCCGCAGCTCACGGCAGCATTAACCTGCGTGTTGTCTGGTGCGTCAGAGGCAGGTGTGCCTGAAGACGACCCAGCGGTAATTAAAAAGTCACCGTCCGCATCCTCCCCTCTCCTCCATCATGCTTTCCAGAGGGAGCTCCGCAACACGTCTGCCGTTACCCAAGAACGACAGAGCATGAAAATGGCTGAGGAGAGGCTGGATAAAGACAGGGCAGACTGACACCGGTGAGCTGGAGCGTCATTGGTGCTGTGCAGTACTGAGAGACTTATTACAGTAATGTATAAAATCTTTGCGCTTACAAATTACCAGCAGAACCATATTGCATAACATGTGTGGGCTGTGCAGGATATTTTCTGCTCAGCTAAAGATTATACAACTTGACAGAACATAGTTTCCAGGCTCTTTTTATCTCAATTATAATTTATAGAAGTTATATAATTGTAACTCTCAAAAATAAAGATTGTTTGTTGGCCTGTGTGTTTCCATGAGTAACCTTTAGCATCCATAAAACCCATCAAACCCGTCCTTTGCAGTGGTAAAGGGTTTTTTAGACTTTTCACTTAAAGGGTCTTTAGGAACCAATAATGATTTTTCATTTGCAGCACCATAATTTGGTAATTTTTTTATTTTTTTTAAATGTAAAGCGGTCATATAATACGTTGTATTTTCAAATTACAATATGCTTCAATAGTAATGAACCCAATGAACCCAAGGTCAAATGTGATTCCTTGAAACAAAAACTTCGCTAACCTCTGGTTGGCAGCATCTACAGGAACTCTCCAGCTCCTGATCTGGCTAAGCTCTGGATCGGACATCTCGATCTGCAGGGGGAGTCGTGGCATCCATACGCTCACCTCCAGCTGAGCGCTGAGGTAACTGTAGGTGAAGTTCACCATCATCCTCACCCTCCCACGCGTCTCCTTGCCGTTGACGTACACATAATCGCACCTTTCGGACACCTGAGAGACAGGAATACAAATCAGACAGCAGACAAAGCGTTCAAGCAACACTGTATTCATAGCAGCACTAAATTAAAGAAAATTGCAGCCGTGGCCAAGGTGTCAGCCTACTTTTCGCTCCAATTTCCTGGCGACAATTTAAAATTTTGAAAGCGCAAAAAAATGAGGTCTCTTTTTGTGCTAATCAGCGCAATATGTGAAAAACAGTCTGGCCTTTGTGGGTTTTTTGTGCCGCTGTTATTCGCTTTTATTCTGAGCTTTAATGAGGAAGATGAGAGATTGGATGGGCTTTGACTGGTCTGTCCAAGTATTTATTTCTGACTACAGTCGGTGGGGGAGTAGTTGCTGTTGATAATGAGTGTGTTTGGATGTCTATATTTCTCAGGCTTTGGGGTTGAAAGAAGCTAAGCAGATGGAGGGATAGAAGAAGACAGAAAAAAGCTAAGTGGTCAAGTTCTTCTGTTGCAGCAAAGTAATTCATTTGCAGAGCATCTATACTGCTCTTAGCTAACTCTCATAATACCTGGCGGAGAAAACCACATCTCATCCAATCAACTTGAGGGCTTCTTTAAAAACAACAGATGTGGATATGGACCAATGGCATGGCTTGATTTTTGAGCAGCTGCCCATCAGCTTAAAATGAAAGATGACAAGTGTGCCGGTTGTTTGAGATTTCCTTAATGCTGTGCCATTTTCCAGAGCATCATACTTGTTACATCTCAATACCAGACTGCTATTTAGTAGCTGCAGTCAGTAGCCAAGCTTTCATCAAGTTCTCATTTGCTGACTGCTCAGAGTATACCAGGAATCAATTCCAGCTTTTTTCACATTAACTGTTTTAAAAGACAAACAGAAAACACTGAGTTCCAAAGAAATGTCACTTCTTAATGAAGTTTTACACTGCTTTTCTATTTGTGAGATTGGGGGAAGTCAATGGTGCATTTATAGTATATGAGCTGTGATTAACTTTATTTTTTTGTATCCATTATACAGTGCACACTGAACCCTGTGAAATGAGCAATAAGTTGAATTGTGATAATGGCTACAACATAATTATAAGTGTGAACTCAAAATCAAATCAATAAATTACATTACAACATACATTGAAACAGAAAACAGTTGTTTAAAATTGTAATAATATTTCACAATGTTCATATTTTTACTGAATTTTTATAAAATAATTGCAGCCTTTGCATAAGACACTTCTTTCAAAAACAAAAGTGGTAGTGTATATGACAGATAATTAGGTTGTGCACACATGATTTAAAATGATCTATTACTGTTTTAAAAAATAAAGTCTGTGTAATACATTGCGTCTGCAGTAAAGAACCATGTTTAAAGTAAATGTACACAGTGATTTGAATGGGCAACTGTTCTTGCTGAACAATTTAAGTGCTCAAATGCGTATTTAATTTGTAAACTTAATTCTTATATCTGCCACACATGGGTTTTGGAGGTCAGTGGATAAACACACGGATCAGCAATTAAAAACCAATATATGACTTGTTGGTCCAGTTAACAACACCTGTCATCTTTAATTATATATCCCTGCTGTGAGCTATATCATAAAAATGTGGGGACAAAATCGGCACTGGAAAAAGTGACTAAAAGTAAATGACATCTTGGCTTGTAATAATGAACAACTGCAGTGAACTTAAATAGTACTATAATTCCCCACAGCAATTATATCTGTTAAACACCTGTTAAATCTGTTAAATTGTCTGGATCTGCCCATATAAATTACATAATAGACCAATTTGCAGTTTCACATCGACAATTGTATTCTTTACTTCCTCATTTACAGATTGTAAATCTCCCACAAGAGCCAGAGATCCTTAGAGGTGCTCTGGCAACCCATGAAGGGTATTGGTTTGGTTGTACAGGCTGACAGTATGTGGAGAACATTGGTCAATCTAACTTCACTGCAACATGCCCTTCCCATGAGCATCTATATACACCATAACCAGCCTGGCAGAGCATTAATCAGGAACATTAAGACTGCTGAAGAGAGGGACACTTACAGAGGACGTCAAGACCCCCGTGGGGAACTGTGTTGGGTACTTAATGACCCATTCAATAGGCACACGGAGAGACTGTGCTGCCTGACGCAAACACTGTCCCTCTCTGCCTGTCCATCTCTGACTGAGGTAATTAGCAGAGTGCATCTTGAGCATCACTAGACGCTCACCGCAAGGTGAACCCGATGTTTGGAGTAACTAGCAAAAAGCAGAGATGCTACAAACTAAAAACTGCAGTTTAATGGCACAAAACAGAGTAGCTTTTCCAGCTGCAAGAAAATGTTACATGGCTGTAGACTACTCACAGGATTGCATTTCACAGTAACTTTACAGTAAACTGAGAAAATAATCAAATGCATTCAAATAAAATTATATATATATATATATATATATATATATATACATGTGTGTGTGTGTGTGTGACCCTGGACCACAAAACCACGGGTATATTTGTAACAATAGCCAACAATACATTGTACGGGTCAAAATTATAGATTTTTCTTTATGCCAAAAATCATTAGGATATTAAGTAAAGATCATGTTCCATGAAGATATTTTGTAAATTTCCTACCGTTAATATATCAAAACTTTTATCAAAATTTTTTGATTAGTAATATGCATGGCTAAGAACTTTATTTGGACAATTTTAAAGGCGATTTTCTCAATATTTAGATTTTTTTGCACCCTCAGATTTTAGATTTTCAAACAGTTGTATCTAATATTGTCCTATCCTAAAACCATACATCAGTGGAAAGCTTATTTATTCAGCTTTCAGATTATGTATAAATCTCAACAATTGACCATTATGACTGGTTTTGGGGTCCAGGGTCAACTAATATAAAATCCTATAAAAATAAAACTATAACATTTATTATAAACATTTTACAAAATTTTACAACATTTTAAATGTTGCTGTGTATCACTATTTTTAGCTTTAACGGCAAGCAAAGATAATTTAGTGCATTAAAATGAACTCTGATTCAAATTATTTTTAATTTGAGGAAATAATATTTAATGGTTTACATTTCAAAAATGTAAACTATCTTTACATATAAATTCACAAAACATATTCAAATGCTGCCGTGTATCACCATCATCAACAAATAGTCAAACAGCTTCAGTGCAGTTTGCTCATTTTTCAAAAGGATTGCCTGACTATTCTGTACTTCTCTATGATGGCAAAAATGCATTAACTTTAACAGATGATGGTTTTTTAGTTGAATTTTAATCCATATCAATTATTTTAGTCCATATCAATTTTCACACATCATAGATTCCATTTCAATTTTAAATAAAAGTGTAGTTAGCTTATATCGCCTTTGTAGTGCAGTTAAACTACCTTTAATATGAATTACTTGTAACTTAAGCTTCAGTTTCAAAGTAGGTTTTCAAACACTGGGTGAAACACCTTCCTGGACAAACACATTTCTGTGTATGAACACACACAAACAATCCTCCTGCAGTGTGGTGATACGGTGTCATCTAAAAGAATCTGCTCCAGCTCTACAACTTACTGTATGTACCATTTTCAGACCTTTCCTGACTTCTGTCTCTATCCTTTCCTCTTTTTCCCTCTCTCATTACTCTTTCAGTCTGTCCATCTCCTGTATCTGCCTGTGCAGAAGATCTTCTCATTTGCTGGACTGTCTAGACAGCTTGAAATCCAAACACATCACAAAGAAATGCTACACATCAAACACAATAACAGCTACATGTCTTTCCACTGGGTTTCATAATCTCGTCTGACACACATAATATCAACAGCTGCTAATTGAAATGCCCTTAGGAAAAAAATTAAACATTAAATTGGGCTGGGAACTGTAGCAGGGAAATAGTCAAAGATAAAGCTTTTCTCACTTGAAATTGTTAACCCAGATCCTAAACATAACTCTGGGATATCTTGTTTTACATTGTTCATATTTAACACTATAGTTAGTAATCACTGTTTAGTTTATGATTAGCTATTTGTTGCTAAACAACTCACTGTAATATACTGGCACTGCATTGTTTCACACTGAATACCTTTGGCACCACAATTTCTGGTGTTTGGATCAGTGCTAAGTGATCCTACCCTTGCTCTGGTGCAGGTTTTTAAAAGCTAAAGCTCTTTCGAAACCACCGCTTTACCCACACTGTAAAAAATTCCTGTAAATTTACAAGGAAATTTAACAGTAAAATGCTGTTTTCATGTAATAACAGTAAGTTAATGTTTTTTTTGCAATGCATTGTGGGACAAGTTGACCAGCACCAGTATGACACTGTTATTTAACAGCATAATACCATATTTTCCCTCGTACATGTGCGTATAGGAAGACATTTTGGTTGATCTGCATGAGGTCATTTTGCAGCTCTGTCTTTTATTGCACATGCACATGCACATATTTCTGCCTCATCATTTGACCAAAATCCACATTGAATCGCAGTCAGAAGTTATTACAAACACTCAATAGTGATTGATAGTGACATTCAAGTAGAAGTGTTGTATTAATCTCATTAATTGTCATGTGTAGTGTGAAGCTTTCATTATGTATTTGATCAAATCACATAAGTTTGTAAGAAACTGCCAAAAAAGAGAGATTTTTAATTATATAATGTACCATATGCTGATCAGAGGGATGTGGGTGGGATGTAATGCCAGAGTAAAGTAAAGCCACAACTTACACAAA
>NW_015647033.1:1025622-1030780 GCF_001515625.1 Sinocyclocheilus rhinocerous
AAAATCAATATAATGCAATATTTCTATCTGCTGAATGTGAGCTTTTCCGCATTCCAAGCTTGCCTGCTGCACTGGGGACATCACATGGCACGAGTCGTGAAAATTATGAAAATAAATCTAGGAATTATTTGATTGTTGGATTTTAAATCAGTGGGGTTGAGGCATCAAAAGTAACTAAGCTGTTTTATGGATGGTAACTGTAATATAATGACTGAAATCTTATTAGTAATTAGTTACACTACTAGTTACTCCAAAAAGTAATATTATTACAGTAATTAAGTTACTAGTAACTAGTTACTGCCCAGCACTGGTCATATCACACACAAACTGGTAAGAAACTCTTTTTTTCCCTCTAACCCGCACATCCTAAACTTTATCTGAGTAAAAAATTACTGTGGAGTGATCTTTTTTACCTTGTGTGGTTACAAATTTAGCGTGAGGTTCAAACCGTCCATTATCTGCTGCTGTATATTTGCAACCACGCATTTGGTTTTATCTGTAAGTTACCGAGTATACTTCTAAATATTAACATACATTATAAAGAGCCAGCGAAGCGTAATTTGATGACAGCATGGCGTGTTTTAATCATGGAGCAGTAACCGAGCAAGGCATGATAGCATTGTTAGCTCGTTAGCATATAAGGTTACTCAAACTGCATTGGATTTGTTATTTACTAACATCACACAATTTATGCAACGGACACATGTCCCAATCTTTATCTAAGCAAAAGATATGCGTGTATGAACAAAAATGTATAATTCTTGCTTGATTACTGTGAACGTGCATATTCAAACCGCTGCTAGCGATTGCAAAAATTGTGGCATGACAGATGGACAGGCGGAATCTGACGGTTTGATTTTATTTTTAAACTTTATTTAAATTTTTTTGTGGGGGATGTCTGTAATTAGTTAACTAGAGAAGCAATCAATTTTTTTACATTATGTTTTCCTTGTCCTTGTAGTTCAACTACTGAAGACTGACTTTGTAGAGAAGCAAAGGACTCATTCTTTAAGAAAACGTAAGTTTGCCTATTGTTTGTTCAAGTAATCATTCACCTAAAAATGGTTTTCTCATCATTTACTCAACCTTATGCTGTCTCAAACTTGTAGGACTTTCTATTGGAGGACAAATGAAGATATTGTTGTGGAGAAATGATGTCTGTTTTGACCATACAGTGGAAGACCAGTGGGAACCAAACATTCAAGCTCCTAAAGGAACATAAAGGTATGATTAATCACCAGTAATTTTGTCTGATATCAAAATATCAGACCAAAGGACCACAAAATAGAGACTGTTCCATATTTCATATGGAACTGTTCCTTATTGTCTCTGTAGAATATTGGAACAAGTAGCAGATTAAGGTGTTTTTTTTTTTTTAAATTTGCCATTTGCAGAGGCTGTCAGCCATCTTAAATTGTTTTCTTTACTAATAGATGTCTGCCACTCCTTCTGACCTTGAGAATATGGGTAACCTGCCTGTGACTCCTTGCCTGATCCTTCTTGGTAAGTATATCATATTAGATATGTCTGCATTTTGTTTCACTAAAACAAAGCTCACGCTCCAGACTGACACTAGTTGCTATTATCAGGAAAAGATCCACCTTAACATGCCTCATACTAGAATCCACTTATTATAATTGCAGCATGTATGACCTATGCAGTGTATTCCAAGTCTTCAGTTAATTACAGACTAGTTTTTGGTTAGAAATGTTTCGATTATCAAAATTATACACTGGAAAACATTTAAAATGGAAACTTTTCTCTTCCTACTTTTCAGATACTTTATTGGAATAAATTCAGAAAAGAGGATCATAGCTGCATGGAGAAAAGAGGTGTCTAAAATAATTGGAAAAACTGCAGAAGAAGACCCAAGATGATGCTGATGAAGACCATCAGTCCAGAAGTATCTCATCCTTAACTCAACCTTATGCTGTCTCAAACCAGTAGGACATTCTCTTGGAGGACAATTTAAGATATTGTCATAAATAAATGTTTGCCCGTACAATGGAAGACAAATGGGGGCCAAACTTTGAGCTCCAAAAGGAACATAAAGGTATGATTACTCAAAGACACCAGTCATTTCATCTGATATCAAAATATCAGACCAAAGGACCACAAATGAGAGACTGCAATGTACGGTGAAAAGTGTTTTCACGCAAACAAATTGAATCACTTCAGAAAACTGGCTAAACCACGTGATTAATTACCTTTATCCTCAATTTACTGTATGTCTGTTGGTATTTGAAAGTTTGATTCCCATTTTCTTTTGCACTGTAGGGACAAACAGACATTTAATCTCCAGTAAAGTATCATCTATATTGGAGTTTAAATTGGCTAATGCTGATTTGTATTTTATAAACCATTTGTTTTGAAAATAACATTAGCTGGTGTTCACTGAAGCATGCCTGTATATGCATGCCTGTTTTTCTGTAGTGTTGTATCAGATTAAAAAACAAAACATAACTTGACTTTGTTCTCTTTTGTAATACACATAGTCAAATAGAAAATGCAGGGTATAATATGCATTTAAAATTGAGATCATGGAGTTAGTTATATTATGTAATTTAACAGATATATGCTGCTAAATTACAGTAGTATACTGTAGATGACAAAACGGCATTTTACTGAACAGACATTTAATCTCCAGTAAAGTATCATCTATATTGGAGTTTAAATTGGCTAATGCTGATTTGTATTTTATAAACCATTTGTTTTGAAAATAACATTAGCTGGTGTTCACTGAAGCCTGATTTGAGAGTACATTTTATGAACAATGAACAAATAAAGACATTATGTATGTTTGTATGTATGTATATGCATGCCTGTTTTTCTGTAGTGTTGTATCAGATTAAAAAACAAAACATAACTTGACTTTGTTCTCTTTTGTAATACACATAGTCAAATAGAAAATGCAGGGTATAATATGCATTTAAAATTGAGATCATGGAGTTATGAGTATTATGTAATTTAACAGATATATGCTGCTAAATTACAGTAGTATACTGTAGATGACAAAACGGCATTTTACTGTTAATTTAAAAAAACAGTAGCACACTGTATTTTTACAGTATGATGATGGAAACCACAGCTGCCAGTAGATTACCGTTTTTTTACAGGGAATTTTTTTACAGTGCAGGGTTAGACAATAACCCAGGTTGAACGGCAGTGTGTAGAGAATTATATTTAGAAATATGACAGTGACATCAACTGGTACATGCACTGCCACGGATTATTAATATAGACAATACAAAGGGATGCTATGCAATGCATTGTATTTGAATAAAATATACAAAATCTGCAGTGCTCAAAAAGTCAATGTAGACAAAAATAATGGCATAGTGTATTCAGATGCTCTGAATCCAGGTCACAGTGCCTGTGTGTGTGAGTGTGTGTGTGTGTGTGTGTGTGTGTGTGTCAGCTTTGGTGGGGAGGAAGGGGGGATTCCTCTCCAGAGGTCAGTGTTTCAGTGTGGGGTGTTCATCAGATAATTAAACCCGAAGGGAGTAAATACACACACATACACACACATTGTCATTTTCTCCCTCATAAAATGCTCTCATATTTTGTTCCCAAATGGCAGATGGAAGTGGAAGGCACAAGCTTGTTCTGAAAAGACTGCATTTAACATCCCTTTGATTTTTCGCCTCTGGCTTGACAACTGAAAATAGACATTACTTCAGAGCGGTTGAATGTATAGCACTTTAAATCAAATCTAATATAGCTATCTTAATACACTATGTGTTCCCTCAACAGTTCTTTTGCTATCTTGATTACAAAATTATTCTTAGCTTATGTGTGTCTGCAGGTTCTTTTAGCTTTTGTTTCCTTGCTTTGCTTTACAGTAAATCACACCACATCACAATATCTCACAAATTACTAATACAATTATTTTTTTTAAATCATTTAGAATAATTTGGTTGGCATATACATTTAGGGTATATAAAATTCCATTAGCCTACTAAATAAATATTCTGAATGTCAATTTCCATCACCGTCATTTCCACCACAGAATGTTATTAAACATAATTTGAAATGTGTTGGAAATTCCACTGTGATAGAAATGGCAAACCTGGCTGTTATTTAGCTAATTAAACTAAACTACTGAGAGTGTGAAGAGTTAATTTTTTTTATTTAAGTCTGTAAGGTCAAAAGTACACAAATACGCATCCACAAATGTGTGGTTTATTCATGTTAGTGACCCCTGCATGATTTGCCCACCTTAACCACGTCCTCATCCGTCGAGCGACATTCCACCGACTCTGTCACATCGGTCACAGTACCTTCGGTTCCAACAGTGACCACCTTCACTGGCATGGCAACAGTTTTCCCGGTGAGCACTGCGGTGTTAAGGATCTCTGTCTCCTGCACACAGAGGGCAGATCAATCAGACTGCGTTAACTCAGGATAATTCACTCGCAATTATTCACGATAATTCGTCATTCTGTCAGCTCCAGCTCTTCAGCGCCAACATTGAGTCGCGCTATTAACCCAGTGAATCATATCATTCAATTAGAGTCATCAGCTCTGGAGAGTCTCAGAGTGAGATGGAGAGGTCTGTTTAGAGGCAAACAACACATTCTGTTTTTATGAAACTGATCCACTCTCAGATAATAAGTCACTTTCATAATCTATATTAACATGAAAAACACACACAGGAATAAGGTTCACTATCAAGTCACTACAAAAAGAAAAAACAAATTCACACATATTTGGAAGAAAATATGAACGCTTGCCCATGCAAAACTCTTCAGCATGACACTAGGGTATTGTGGGTAATTTGCTAAGCCAATGCTATGTGTTTGCTAAGGTGTTCAGAGTAGTTTTAACATGTTGTTTGTGGTTGCTAGGATGTTTTGAGTGGTTGCTTACTGCCCCAGATCAAAAGAGCTCCAAGACGAGTTATGAGATATGGAGTATTCAGAATTCGTTTTGGCTGTTTTATCATAAAACAGGCAAAAATAGCCCTTCTGGTAATTTTTTTTTTTTAATTCCATATTATATTTAGATATTAAATAAAATAAAAATAAATAGCTATTTTAAATGTAAATATATATTTTAAAATCTAAAATTAAAAGATTAGAAAATGATATTACATTTTTATTTTTAGATAAATAACAGATACAAACATAAAACTAAAAATTTTAATATAAAAAAAAAA
>NW_015647033.1:1031138-1040318 GCF_001515625.1 Sinocyclocheilus rhinocerous
GAAATAAATGAACTTTTCCACGACATTCTAATTTATTGAGATGCACCTGTATATATATATATATATATATATATATATATATATTGATATACTGTATATATATAAACACACACACAGTGTGATTAGATCATTTAAGTCTGACTTGTGTTTTTCTTGCCGGCTGGGGCTATGGGTGAGGAGACGACACAAAACTGCCCTAATCATAAACCACGCAGCACTTTGAGACGGATAAACCTAAATAAAGAAGCCCTCTGCGAAGGTTTTGTTCTTCATCATAGGGTCTTTTCTTCTCTTTATGTCACAGCTCTCGCCATTCTCCTTTAGAGAAAACAGATAACATTATTTAATCCTGAACTGTGGATAATGAAATTTCAAGCTTGTTAATAAGACTGAGGTCTTCTGTTCTTTTTTTTCTCCAGGCTGATCCCACTTCAGGCTTCACTTGGCAGCTGATTCTTATTTCAATCATTTTCACTTTAATGCACCACAATCGTAGGGATAAACGAGCCTCTTCCTTTCTTTCCCTTTATGCGTTTAAGCCGATCATTATTTTCTATCTAACACAGGCTGCACTGTCTACTTCTGAGGTAGAATTTGAATACGCCATTTCCCTTGATTTCAAAATTATGTAAATGTGCAATAGGAATGTAGTCTCAGCAGCGAGAGCTTGGTATTCAAACCTTACGCTCAGACATTTTGACAGGGAGTTATCGCCTGTGTTTGATTTGCTGTCAAAACATTAATTTATCAAGACCAGGAAAATGACTCTGATAAATATTCCACAGGATGGGATGGGTGAAGTGTTTACAATTCGCTCTCCCACTTTCACTCACTTCCCGCTCAGATGAATTCAAAGAACCCAGCGACACTATTCGGCAGACAAGGTGCTTTCAAATGTCTTTCAATGTGTCCATTCACCAGCTGTTAAAAGCGAACAATGTAATTTTCAGTCAAGCCTGAAGATTACGCAGTGAATTAAAAACAGAATTCAAGAGTAAAACAGGCAAAGTGGTGGAAAGACTCTCATTGTGATGCCACAGACTCTGATGGGTGGCTTTACTTCACTGTAAAAAATAAATAAAAATAAAATAAAGCTGAGGTGAGTTCAGTTCAGTTCAGCGAGGGAGTACAGTTTTAAACCACACAGGTCAAATCCATTGACCCTTGAGAAAGGCATACGTGCCTCCACCCTCTGACTCACATGGCAAAAGCACAAAAAAATGTAGTGGAACTTTCCTGCTCAGGATATATCAACAAAAATGTTTAATATTTGAAAATTATATCCGAAGATTCTAATGCTTTGGAAAAGGAGAAAAATAACTATTTATTCACCTTAAAAATGACGGGTATGTGAATGTTTGCACAGTTATGAAAGGATTCCAAAGTAATATAAGACCAGGCTTTCCAAATTCAGAAATACACAGAGTAAGAAGCCAATCAGTCACATAAAAGTCCCATAAATCTGTGCCACATTTTTCTCAGTTTTGAGGAGAAAATGTAATGTGTTAAAGGGATAGTTCACCCAAAAATGAAAATTCTGTCATTAATTACTCAGCCTCATGTCGTTCCAAAACTGTAACACCTACCGTAAATTTTGCGAAGCTACGAGAATACTTTTTCTGCGCAAAGAAAACAAAAATAACGACTTTATTCAACAATTCTTCTCTTCAGCGTCGTCTGCTGCGATTCACGAGAGTACCACGATGCATGAATAAAGTCATTATTTTGTTTTCTTTGTGCACAAAAAGTATTCTCGTATCTTTGTAAAATTGTGGTAAAACTACTGATGTCAGACAGACTATTTTAACGATGTCCTTAATACCGTTCTGGGCCTTGACCGTGGTAGCATTGGGGTCTATGCAGGGTCAGAAAGCACTCGGATTTCATCAAACATATCTTAATTTGAGTTCCGAAGATGAACAAAGGTTTTACGGGTTTGTAACGACATGAGGGTGAGTAATTAATGACAGAATTCTCATTTTTGGGTGAACTATCCATTTAAAACATGACCAAACTAAATAAAATCACAATAATTACATAAAATACATACATAAAATTAAAATAATAAATAAGTTGCATTAGCACATTAAAATGATTTCTGTAGCATCATGTGACATTGACTGGAGTAATATATGCTGGAAATTCAGCTTTATACATTATATTTTAAAATATATTGAAATAGAAAACCCCTAATTGTAATAATATTTCACAATATTACTGTTTTTTCTGTATTTTGATAAAATAATTGCAATAAGAAATTTTAGTATATTAGTGCTGTCAAACGATTAATCGCGATTAATCGCATCCAAAATAAACGTTTTGTTTACATAATATGTGTGTGTGTGCTGTGTATATTTATTATGTATATATACAGTGGGGGAAATATTTATTTGATCCCCTGCTGATTTTGAAATTTGCCCACTTACAAAGAAATGAAGGGTCTGTAATTTTTATGGTAGGTTTATTTTAACGGATAGAGACAGAATATCAACCAAAAAAATCCAGAAAAAAACACATTATATAAAGGTTAGAAATTGATTTGCATTTCAGTGAGTGAAATAAGTATTTGATCCCCTACCAACTAGCAAGAATTCTGGCTCCCACAGATTGGTTATGTGCCCATGTGGAACACAGATTAGTCCTGTCACTTTAAGAAGTTACTCCTAATGTCAGCTCGTTAGGTGTATAAGACACCTGTCCACACAATCTGTATCTTCCATTCCAACCTCTCCCACCACCATGGGCAAGACCAAAGAGCTGTCAAAGGATGTCAGAGACAAGATTGTAGATCTGCACAAGGCTTGATTGTGCAACAAGACCATCAGCAAGAAGCTTGGTGAGAAGGAGACAACTGTTGGTGCGATTATTCGGAAATGGAAGAAATGCAAAAACAACCATCAATCGGCCTTGGTCTGGAGCGCCGTGCAAGATCTTCCCCCTGCTCAAGAAGGCACATGTACAGGGCCGTTTAAAGTTTGCCAAAGAACAACTAAATGATTCAGAGAAGGCTTGTGAGAAAGAGCTGTGGTCAGATGAGACCAAAATTGAGCTCTTTGGCATTAACTCGACACGCCGTGTTTGGAGGGAGAGAAATGCTGACTATGACCCCAAGAACACCATCCCTACAGTCAAGCACAGAGGTGGAAACATTATGCTTTGGGGCTGTTTTTCTGCTAAGGGTACAGGATGACTTCACCGCATTGAGGGGCAAATGGACGGGGCCATGTACTGTAAAATCTTGGACGAGAACCTCCTTCCCTCAGCCAGAACATTGAAGATGTTCATGGATGGGTTTTCCAGCATGACAATGACCCGAAACATACCGCCAAGGCAACAAAGGAGTGGCTCAAGAAGAAGCACATTAAGGTCATGGAGTGGCCTAGCCAGTCTCCAGACCTCAATCCTATAGATAGACAATCTGTGGAGGGAGCTGAAACTTCAAGTTGCCAAACGACAGCCAAGAAACTTTAAGGATTTGGAGAGGATCTGTAAAGAGGAGTGGATCAAAATCCCTCCTGAGATGTGTGTAAACCTGGTGACCAACTACAAGACACGTCTTACCTCTGTTCTTGCCAACAAGGGTTTCTGCACCAAGTACTAAGTCATGTTTTGCTTTGGGATCAAATACTTATTTCACTCACTGAAATGCAAATCAATTTCTAACCTTTATATAATGTTTTTTTCTGGATTTTTTGGTTGGTATTCTGTCTCTATCTGTTAAAATAAACCTACCATAAAAATTACAGACTCTTCATTTCTTTGTAAGTGGGCAAACTTATATTTTTCCCACTGTACAAAATCAGCAGGGGATCAAATAAATATTTTCCCTCTGTAAATACACAGACATGCATGTATATATTTAAGAAAAATATGTTATGTTTTTATATTAAATATATTTATATATAATATCAATTATATGAATATAAACACATGCAAATATTTTCAAAATATATACTGTATGTGTGTGTATTTATTGAATTGAATACCTTTACTGTCATTGTATGTAGCATACAACGAAATTCCGTATCTCTCGTAGAAATGCAAGTATATCCATCTACATTCACACTCATAAACAAAAAACATACATATAAATAAATAAATATACATAAAAAGAGATGAATTAGTCCTAAAAGAAATCTAAAAACCAATATTAAAGTGAATCTGGAGGTGTGAGTCTTTAAAAGCTCTGTAGCATCTTCCAGATGGCACATCATAGCAGTAGTGCAAACAAATTGTGAAAAGGGTGAGTGCTGTCCTTGATAATAGTACAGGCTCTGCTATGACAGCGAAGTCTGTAAATGTCCTCAAGGGGGGTAGTGGAAGTCTGATAATCTTTTGTGAGATTTTAATAACCTGTTAATAATACTGTATGTGTGTGTATTTATATATACATAATAAATATACACAGTACACACACATATATTATGTAAACAAAAACTTTTATTTTGGATGCGATTAATTGCGATTAATTGTTTGACAGCACTAATATATATATATATATATATATATATAGACTACATTAACATGCAGCACAATACAGAGTACAGTCTCTTCACGCATCTGGTTTGGCTTGGCTTGAAAATTAAGGAAGATTTACTCTGACAGCAGAACTGATGTGGGTGGCATGAGAACCAGCAGAACTAATATGCAACTAGTTTATGTCCACCTACACTCCCGGTCCTCCCCCTCACCTCAATCATGATGCTCTGGTTGTTGAAACCCACCATCCTTCTCCTTCCCCCAACCCCATCTCTGGAGCTCCTATGAGCCGTGGTTCCAGAGGGAGGGTGTTGAATCCGAGCACAATGTGTTATTCATGCAGCTTCATCATCCGCTTCTGCCCGGTGGCCGGTAAACATCATTCCATGGACTGCTGACTGATTAGTGTTAGCTATGCATGGATGCTGGGTTTGAAGAACAGGCTGTACGGCCTCCCAGAGACCATCTCTGCGGGAGGGCAGTGCTTCTACAACACGCACTTACCTTTAAATGGTTCCACACTATCTTGAGAAAGAGTGAGAGAAAAGAGAAGGAGGTAAATCGATAAAAGGCCATTACACTTTTGGCGGAGTTGGTGGGGATTAAAGATATATCAGAGGTCGGGGAATGTAGGGTTAATATCACCACAGGTGATTGGTTCAGTTCGTGGTGAACCTACACCGGCTCACATGGGGTCTAACGCTCAAGGACAGGCAGCGCTGAATGCATCGGCACCCCGTGTGGATCCTCGCGGCCGATGCCACAGACATGCTTATTACAGAGCCATCGATCGGCGTCCCAGGTCCTCCCATGTCTTCAGCAGCGATGGCTGAAGCCTTTTTGCCTCTCAGAGTCTTGCTGACAGAGCCTCTGATAAAATGGCACAACAGTGCAGACAAACAGGGAGCGAAGAGGAAGATGGCTATTGATTTCAGTAATAGTGCAGAGAGATGAAGGGAACGCTTAGCAGTCGTTGAACACATTACAGCCACTGGGTCAGCCAAGCGCCTCTCAGTGGCCGCTAGAATGAGGATAATCACAGTTTTGTGTTACTATTACCACATCAACCCATAATTCAAGGCCTCTCCACCTCACTGCTTGGCTAAATGAGCACTCTTTCCAGGAATTATGAGCCCTGTTATGAACAGTGGATGAACCGGACATGAGCATAAACCTGGATTTCTCTGCTACCATTCCTTAAGTATTAAACTTTGATGCATTATTCATGACATTGCATAGATATGCTCATTTAGACAGTGTGATTTAGCAAAGTGGATATTGGATCAAGATCTTTTGTTAGTCCTGGAACAACATTCTTATCAAGCCATCACAGGCCAAACACAAGCTTAGATACCACCGAAATCTAGTAGAAATGATTCATAAGAATGCTGTTCAAGTCCTAACCCCAGCCCTAAGATCAGGATGACAGGAAGGTTGTTCGAGGAACATGTCCTTCTTGAATCACGGCAAGCACATAGGGAGCAGTGATGAACGTACTGCAACTCAATTACACTACCTTTCCACTGCACCTACAAGACAATCTCTACTGCTTGGTATCTAGAGACCAACAGATGTTGTTTTTATGACCAGTAACAAGTATGTTTAAACGTATGCAGAACTGATTGTTAATTATTGTTTCATTTTTGTTTCTAAGTTACATGATATAATAAAAATGTGTCTAAAACAATAACCTGGAGGGTTACTTTATAAAAATAAAAAAAAACATTAATTAATTAATTAATTAATTATTAATAAATAATAATAATAATTATTATTATTATAAATTACATGATAACTACTTTTTTATTATTTATTATTAATATTAATATTATTATTATTATTATGTATGTTTAAATGTATGCAGAACTGATTCTTAATTATTGTTTATTTTTTGTTTTTTAATTGCATAATACAATAAAAATGTGTCTACAACAATAACCTAGAGGGTTATAAATAAATAAATAAATAAATAATCATCATCAAATTTTAATAATTTATAATATAAGAATACATGGAAATATTATATTCAATTTTCAATTATTTTTGTTTACCTTTAAGTATAAACAGAACTGATTCTTAATTCTTTAATTTGTACTTTTAGTTACATAATAAAAGTGAATAATAATAACAATAATAATAGTATTATATTTGTATAATTCATACTACTACTACTAATTTATTACTATTACTATTATTATTATTAAATTAAATAATAATAATTATTATTATTATTATTATGACATTACATATAAAAATTTGTTTTGCAATCTAGTCATGTCTAAGTGTAAAGGTTTAGTAATTTAGCCAAATAATACTAAATAATAAGTTAGTGAATTTATCATTGAAAGGAGGCCATTCAATATCACCAGACTTGATACAAAGGAACCAAAAAACAGTTCTTTCAATCCAATTATCTGTCTATTGCAACATGCAGCCCTCAAGGGTTTTGGGGTTAATGTTCAAACAGCACAGCCATAGGAACTTAGATGAACTCTTTCACTACTCTTTCAAATTAACACTTGCTAGAAAACTCCACCACCTTTTAATAACTTTAAAAAAACGACACGGCTTAGACGCAATCGCAATCTAACATCACCTCTCTCATTTCCTCCATCTCTGGGGCAGTGAAATGTGGAAGTACAGATTCCATATGCCCTGTGTAGTGTGCAGGCCTCCAGGTGAGGGATAATGAATACATAGGCTGTTTCAGA
Organism: Sinocyclocheilus rhinocerous; assembly: GCF_001515625.1. Classification (NCBI taxonomy): domain Eukaryota; kingdom Metazoa; phylum Chordata; class Actinopteri; order Cypriniformes; family Cyprinidae; genus Sinocyclocheilus; species Sinocyclocheilus rhinocerous. The sequence goes on from NW_015647033.1 coordinate 1,038,329, forward strand.
TGATTGTGATAAGGCGGCAGCGGTCATGCACACAGCCGCGGTGGAGAGAGAGAGAGAGATGCTGGTAGTAATGAGGGAGCGTGTGGTGAGGACCATCGATCCCCACAGCTCCGTGGCAGGGCTCAGGTTTACCGAGGCCAGCCGCCGCACACAATAACACGCTTCTGTCTGCATCTTAATCTCTCAGCAGTCACAAATCAACTTGCATTTCTTTCAGACAACTGCACTCATTTTTTTCTCTCTCTCTCCCTTTTTCTTTTTCTCTTTCTATTCTTGCATGTGTGCCACAAGGTCTTGTGCTGCAGGGGGTTCTAGAGAAACATTTGCATCAAGAGTAAATAAATCAGTAATACAAAAACAGCTCAAATACTGGAGTACAGTGAGCACTCTGTCAAACTGTGCAGCTTAAATGACTTCTCTCAAAGACATTCTCATAATAAATTGTCTAGATCCCAATGTAAAAGGACAAATTCCTTGTTTTTTCTCCAGATAATAGGTTGTTGGTCTCTGAAATGTCAAAATACATTCTAAAGATCAGGCACGTGCACAAATAGACATCATAGGGGGCTTGAGCACCTGCCCTTTTTCTTCCTCGAGAGCAAGTGCCCTTTTTTCTGGGGAGTTTTTTATTTTTAATTTTATTTAATTTATTTTTTAATGAATGAATATATGTATATATGTGTGCATGTGTGTGTTTCTGTTTGCGCACAGCTTTCCCTGTCAAACAAATAAAAAATTAAGATATCAGGTCAGGTCGGGATATGTTGAGAGACTGTCGAGTTCCGATGCCTTTCTCCCCTCCGCGTCTTCGCGCAGGAGCACAGCACAGCAGTGTAGCACGATTGATCGGCGCATGCACATCACAGACAGGCGGAGAGCCTCCCTCTCTTTCCAGTTGTGTTTGTCTTGGTGTGGAGGTGAGTGATGATGAACAAAAGACTAAGCTACCTATGCCTTGAATTTACAGCTAATTATCCAAATGACAAAAGGCAAATATAGTTAATTTGTCTTGCTAACATCCATGACTCATGAGAGCTACCATGTAAGTAGCTAAAGTTTAGCTAGTAGGTTAGACCAGTGCTCGTTCTTTCACTGCATGATTCAAGTTTATTAAAATGCATTTAGAATGATCACAAAATTCAAGATATCGGGGCAGAAATGTATATATTCCATATAGTAATCAGTATCACGTGAAGACTGACGCTGTTTCCACCAAAAAGCAGCACGATTACAAATGTGATATTGATTTTATACAGCAGTTCAATAAACAAGAATTTAATATTAAGACTGCATTCATGTCCTGCATTAAACAGTGTGTAAATGCATCTAAATGCCACTTCAGCTGCAGCTTCTGTGTTTTATCTGCATTGCAAAGATGAATTTTGTCAATACTGATTTCATTTGCTTGGTAACAGCCCAAATGACTTGAATGAACTGATCACCACACAGAATATGAAGAATATCAAAAACTTTAGGAGTCAGCTGTCCACGGCAGTCCTTAAGATATCAGCACAATAACACACTCAGCAAAATAACGTCTAATTATCGTTATCGGTAAAATCCCAGAACATTTTGTTTAGAAAAAAATTAAAATAAATATAAGAAGTGCCCTTTTTTCCACTCGAGCCCCTGCCCCTAAAAATGTCTGTGCACGTCCCTGCTAAAGATCATCCATTCTGAAAAGAACAGCTGAGCTAGTTTATGCTGCTTAATGCTGGTTTAGTTAGTAGACAAGCCTCAATGGACTGGCAGATACGATATCTCATGTGTAGATATCCAAAAGTCTTTAGTTTACATAATAGTGTGGCACTTTACAGTTTGTACTATGGACAAAAATACAGTGGTGGCCAAAATTATTAGAACACTAGTATTTTCACCAGCTAAAAATGGTTTTAAATCAGTTATTTCTATATATATAATATAAAATTTCCTCATTATGGTATATTATTACCAAATTGTTTTTTTTAATTATCATAAGTATCATAAGTTT
>NW_015647033.1:1041998-1045664 GCF_001515625.1 Sinocyclocheilus rhinocerous
TGTGTAAATACATCTAAATGCCACTTCTAATGCAGCTAAAGATTTAAGATAAATTTTGTTGATACTGATTTCATTTGCTTGGTAACAGCCCAAATGACTTGAATGAACTGATCACCACACAGAATATGAAGAATATCAAAAACTTTAGGAGTCAGCTGTCCACGGCAGTCCTTAAGATATCAGCACAATAACACACTCAGCAAAATAACGTCTAATTATCGTTATCGGTAAAATCCCAGAACATTTTGTTTAGAAAAAAATTAAAATAAATATAAGAAGTGCCCTTTTTTCCACTCGAGCCCCTGCCCCTAAAAATGTCTGTGCACGTCCCTGCTAAAGATCATCCATTCTGAAAAGAACAGCTGAGCTAGTTTATGCTGCTTAATGCTGGTTTAGTTAGTAGACAAGCCTCAATGGACTGGCAGATACGATATCTCATGTGTAGATATCCAAAAGTCTTTAGTTTACATAATAGTGTGGCACTTTACAGTTTGTACTATGGACAAAAATACAGTGGTGGCCAAAATTATTAGAACACTAGTATTTTCACCAGCTAAAAATGGTTTTAAATCAGTTATTTCTATTTTTGCTGTAGTGTGTCAGTAGGAAATATATATACACAGTATATATAAAATTAATATATATATAAAATAATATATATAAAATTTCCTCATTATGGTATATTATTACCAAATTGTTTTTTTTAATTATCATAAGTTTTGTATATTTTTTTGGAATTAACTGATTGTAGGCCTCATTAATCTCAGCTTGTGCACCTTAGTTTTTGAGTGAAAAATGTCCAAAACTACCCACAAATAAAGATTTTTTCACTCAAAAACAGAAGTGCATAAGCTGAAAAAGATGGAATCCAAGATTGGCTAATAATACAGCATAATGAGGGATTCACAAACAATTTTTAAAATTAGGCAAAGGGTTTCCAGGACAGCACAAGAGTTAAATTATTGGTGTTTTAAAGATGAACTTTAAGTGAGAATTAGATGACAGCAAATGTAATGTAAAAATACTTTAGAGGAAATGAGCATGCACAATTAAATGTTCAATATGCTACTGATATATAGTACATGCTAATTATTAGCAAGGAAAGAATCACTAGCAGCTAGTTCCCCAATGTAAATTTGATGAGTAGTTCAAAAATGTTGCCTGATTTATGGCCTACGGCATGTGGAAAACACAAAGGAAAGGCTATTACCTTGTCCTGTAGGCGGTTTACAGAGGACACTGTTCAAACAGACTTGAAGGAAGACAAACAGCAGGCCAGCGTCGCTCAGAGAACAGAGAAACCCATGAGCTCTGAAGAAAAGCCTGACACACAACGAAACTCAAGACTAAGGCCAAGAGGCTACGGAGAACCAAACAAAACAAATCCTGGAAGAAAAAAAAATCAGAAGAGGGGTTTGAAGGGAGATGCCTCTGACTTTGCAATTTGTTTGATTTTGCTTTTCTCTGAACAAACTCTCTGAGCGCCGCGAGAAGACAGGGTGGCAAACAAGAATGAGAGCGCTTTCAATAGTCAACAGAAAACAAGCTCAGCAGGGACTGAAATTTGCCTTCGAGAGGGTTGAACGGCCAATTACAAGGAGCTTAAGTAAACTTGATTCAAAAGTTGTGAGGTATAGAAACAGAGCGAGGAAGAAAGACAAACACACACATTATAAAGAGAGAGAGAGAGAGAGCGAACGCGCACGCTGGTGCATCCTAATGAGCCAGAACAGATTTCCTGCATTTTGAGGGTATCATGCACTGCCAAATCCTATTAGGGCAATTCCTCATTCAAAAAGTTGAAAGTGATGTGATTACATTGATCCCCTCCTGCTGTGTAACACAACAATCTGCTCTCCCAGCATTCCGAGAGCTCAAGACAAATGCGCTCCGTCAGAGGCCCAGACAACACAAGTGATTGGTGGCTGTTGTCTCTCTGTCTGCGGCCGTGATTGTTGTGCGAAATGCACCGGTGGGCCGAACGGGCTCGAGCCGGGGGTGTCGAACTCAGGCTGTAAGGGCATCCGGGCTCATGTTATTACATCATGCTCCGCCCTCGTCGCTACTGTACGACTGGCTGTGTTTACCGTAATGGGCCGAGACGGCACAGCTCTCAAACGCGACGGCTGATGGTGCTTGTTTGGCCACTGAGTGGGGAACGGGACCGTGGCGGCTGTCCTCTCTAATGAGGCCGAAGAGACAGCTGGCAGGCTGGAATTAGCCGGTGTCCGCGAGAGGGGAAAAAGCTCATTCTAATGGAGCAGAAGCCTCCGATGGGACAGATTGGAGTCTCTTGCCTTTATTATCGTATGCCATTGTTCCTGTCACACCAATCTGCGTAGTTCCTCTACATTAGACAGGTAGAGAGAAGGGGGAGCGGATGGCCGCACTCGGGGTGATTAAAGCTGCCCGCTGACTCTGCTGCCGGCTTAACGAAGTCTTGATTAAGTTTAACAAGGTGTGGTGATGGCAATGTCATCGTTATGGACAAGGTGAAGAGCCGCCATAGGGTATGTGAGAGAACGCTGCACTGTAAAACGCAATTAAGACAGGCTGCAAAAGAGGCAAGGTGATATAATTCAAGATGATATGCAAAAGAGAACCAAATCTACTGAGTGTGTGTGTGTGAGTGTTTGCATGTGAAGGTTGTGAGAGGAAGGTGAAACGCTTTAGCTAACGAGAGGGAGCATTCAGATTTCAGTGGTTTGTGTGCTTACAGAAAATACACAAACCTTTTCACATCAAAATGAAATCATCTTCATCCTACCACCCTATTGAAAAGAAGCCAATGAAGAGCAGACGTGTAGCCCACCTCTAATCAAACACCATTTTTCTCCTTGCCTCAACCTCTCATTTTATTTAAAAGATTAAACCTGCACTCAAAACAAATTCTTCTCATTTTGTTCTGTAGAGACTGCACTGGAATCACAGGCCCCCCTAATTTTTTATTTTTTATTTTAATTTGAATACAGCAATGTGTAAATGATCTATACACTGTTGGTGCATTTCAGTAGTTTAGTGAAGGAAAGTGTACATAATACCACACAGCAGATCTACATGAATATGTGCATAGGATTTAAAGGATAGATGGGTATAAAAGTTCCACTGAAGTACAGCTATGTCTAAAGAAGATACCTGTGGCACTGATTTTAATGGAATAAAGGCCAATGTTTATTGGATAAGAGACTAATTTCGTGTCCTGATCAGGTGCTGGAAGTCTATAAACAGAATGGATATTTTTCATTTAAAAACAAACAGTTAATCGAACTTTATTGTAAGGCTTTAATGCTTGTAATGTAGAGTGTTGTATATGGTATTTTGTAAATATTCAAATTTTGTGGGTTGTTTTTTAAAGAGATCAAAAGTACAGTAAAAACAGTAATATTTTGAAATATTATTATATTTTTTACTTTAATATATTTTTAAAATGTAATTTTATTTCTGGCAAAGCTGAATTTTCAGCAGTCATTACTCCAGTCTTCAGTGTCACATGATCCTTCAGAAATCATTCAAGTATGCTGATTTGATGCACAAGAAACGTCTCGGTTACTTGTGTAACCCTCGTTCCCTGAAGGAGGGAACGGAGACGTTACGTCAGTCGTGACTGACGAATTGGGATCTCGCCCGAGAGCCCAATCACCTTCGAGTGTTAACTAAACAAGCCAA
>NW_015647033.1:1045940-1062624 GCF_001515625.1 Sinocyclocheilus rhinocerous
GGGCTCTACACGGAGATTATAGAATCTCGCAAACGTGTTAGGTGTCGACCAGCCGGCAGCTCTACAGATGTCAGCTATCGAGGCGCCCCGCGCCAATGCCCAAGAAGATGCCACTCCTCTCGTAGACGTAACGTCGAACGTGACTGACTGAAAGGGAACAATTATTATTAAAAATGTAAAAAACAGTTGTGCTGCTTAATATTTCTTTGTGAAAAAACCATGATACATTTTTCAGGATTCTTAGACAAATAGAAAGTTTTAAAAAATAGCATTTATTTGAAATACTTCTGTAACATTATATATACATCCATTGTCACTTTTGTTTAGTTTAATGCATCCTTGCTGAATAAAAAAGTATGAATTTACCTTTTGCCTTTTTTTTTTTTTGCTTTTTATGTAGTTATATACAGTACATAAAGGGCCAGATTTAATAACAGCTAACTAAACCGTCTTTTGGTGTTAAAATTGTACTGTCAGGATTTACTAAAAACGCGCAATGAAGTATTAGCGCTGAAAAGGCGTGGACACAGTTATTTTTGCGCCTGAGTATTAAAATGAATCACGCAACTTGCGCTCGTCAAATTATTGGTATTTGAACCATTATTTAACACAAAAAAGCGTGTCTTAAAGCAGGCAGTAATTTGCGCTGCTCTTGGTAGATTGTGCTGGTCATTATGGAAATGATCTGGCTGCGTCTGTCTTCTTTAATGTGTGCATTGTTAGTAAATTTCTTTGTTTGTTGCTGCTGTGTGTTTTGAGTTTGAGCTCCGTCAAGTTAATTCTTTATCGTCTATTTTTTATCTTAAAATCAATTTTATACACCATAATTTTCGTTTCTATAATGTGTGAATATATCCCCTATCGTATTCTACAACAAAAACAATCAGAGCGCCTTGTTATCACTAGTTCTATTTTGATTTCCCGAGTCCGCTATTAGCAAATAGCCCGCTAGCATCGCCAGCGTGGTTGCCGATAATCTCGCTTACATTACTAATACTCTATTCACACACATTACCATTGTGCCATATGTACATTGACTGACAGTCACCACTGATAAGCTACCACTAAATATTGTAGAAACTTAATTTGCTGTAAAGTTGCTTTGCAATGATTTGTATCGTGAAAAGCGCTGTACAAATAAACTTGAATTGAATTGAATTGAATTAAATCACCCACAGAATTTTCCCCTCCCAACAACGCTTTTATGGAATTGCGCTCTAATGCTAATTTGCCCTGTTTAGTAAATCTGTCCCAAGATCTTGTATATATATATATATATATATATATTTTGGAGCATACTTTGCCACTGTTAAATAGCATTGTGCTAACCCCCTTCAGGAATAGCACCAACTGCGACTGCCCAGCCACTATATTGATTAAAACAACCTCTATTATCTTCCGTTTACCTTATTTGTTTGAGGCTCCTCACAGTCTCCTCTCATTTTAAATTAATTACTTTTGGTCTTGACCCAGTTGCCGGTTTTAAAGCAAACTGCACGCTCAATTAACCAAATTACAGCTAATTAGTGTTAGTCATACTGTTGCTTCAAATGACACATCAGCATTTCCTGTGTGATACATCTTATATTATTCCTGAAAGGCAAGCAGCCATAATTTATATTATATGCAAAGAGTAACAATAAAAATAGGACAAAAGTACAGCATTGCATGTTTGGACTTGTTGAGAACGAGTTGACGAGGAACTAAACTCACCATAGCCAATGGCACGATTCCCCCGAGGTCATGTGGTGCCAGACGGATGAGTGTCTGGATCTCATCCGAAAGGGTTCGGGAGATGGGGTACTCGATCTGCCACGTCACTGAGCGACTTCCCAGAGGATCCAACAACCCGTTGACCTCCAGATCCACCTGAAGAACTTTCTGGAAACCGGACTCCACCCTAACATAGGAAGAAGAGAAAGTAAAAAGTAGTATCAAAATGTTTGAATGCAAACTAAAAGCATATGCATGTAAAACTCATGGGTGTCTTGTGTTTATTTGTTGTTATGTGGCTACTGGCCATTGCGTGCTGCCAACAGATGAAGGGGCAGTCAAGCGGCCATTTATCGACCCTTTTGTTTTTGTACACCTGGTGTGTGTAGGATGTAGGCTGCGATGTATGTGGGTGTGAGTGTGTGGCGGTTTACTCTCATTATTTCAGTTCAACAAAAACACATCCCAGCACCAACCAGAAAAAAAAGACAGCAAAAAAGCAATTTACTTTTGGTCCAGCGCCATAGCATTTTCAGAAAAGATTTCCAAAGCAGAGCATAACATTGTCTCCACTGATTGTGATGCAAACAAAGCTGAAAAACAATGAATAAAACCAAAGCCATTTGATTTGCCCAGGCCTGGGTTTGATCAGCCTGGCTGCTCCGGCCTCACAGTACTTAGTTCAAACAAAACGGCATATGAAAAATTCCTAATATCAAAGTACAAATCTGGAATATGGAACTGCAATTGAATTCACACCTGGAACACAAAACAAAACTATATTCTTTTCCTCAGATCCCCCCCCCACCCTTTGATAGAATCGGAGCAGTATAGTACAAGGTCTCTTTTAAAATAACTCACACATCCATGAACAAATGTAAGGTCACCGCATTATTCTCAATGCTGTCATTTCATCATTTTGGAAAAAATAATTCAAATAATTTGTTCTTTGGTTGACATCACACACAAGTTTCTAACAAACACTTTGATCAGGGTTAACAAGGTTGCAGTTTTCCCCATGTGGAAATGTTTCCATGAGTTTTTTGTCCTGCAGTTTGAAGGTTAGAAATATCACACAAATTAGATTTGAATGCAAGGATTTCTGACCAAACGAACAGCCAATCCTCTGTAAATCAAATCAGCATAATAATAAAAAATGTTTCTTGAGCACTAAATCAGCATTTTAGAATGATTTCATGTGACACTGAAGACTGGAGTAATGGCTGCTAAAAATTTTGCTTTGCCATCACAGGAATAAATTACATTTTAAAATACATCAAAATAGAAAACATATTTTTATAATATATTATAATAACAGTTCACAATATTACTGTTCTACTGTATTTTGATCAAATAAATACAGCCTTGGAAAGCACAAGAGACTTCTTTCAAAAAAATAAAATAAAAAAATATATATACAGACCCCAAACAGATAGTATATGAATTTATATTCTCCAAACAAACTTTTAAACATTAGTCGAAATCTATTGCTTTTTATTACTTTGTATATAATACAATATAAATTTCAATGATTTTTTTTTTTTTTTTACTTTGCAATGGTTAATGCTGCTTATATTACATAGTAGGCCTAGAAATGACCTGAAATTTCTAAAAATACAATTTGGGGTTTTGATATTGGGCCGGTTTTATTACTCATATAAATACTCAGGGCTGGTTCTGGGCTAGTTTGGACTGGTCTTTACAACTCTAGCTGCAGAATCTGAGAATATCTCAGGAGCAGAGAAACACTGTATGTCCTCCTTGTTCTGTTAACAAAATAATTCCAGAAATATATTCTCCCTCAAATAAATCTTCAAGAAAAAAACAAAACATCGTCCCCCTGTCTGTGTCCTCAAATCACCAGTAGTTCTAATAGCTTTCATTCCAAAAAGCCCTGGATTCTCTAATTTCAATGTCATGGAAACAGAGACGGCAGGATATCTTTAATAAGCAAATCTGGGATGATCATATCAGTTTTCACACGTTCTAATCTGTGACTTTACATAAAAGCGACCACACACTGCCAGTCTCTGCCAGATTGCACATGCTGTAAGTTCATTTGATTTGTAGATTCCTTAAAGAGACATTATCTGTAAGGAGCAGAAAAGTGAACTCAAGGCAAGAAAAAGCTTGTTAAAAAAACCTTAAAGGAATCAATTTTCTCCAAACCTGTATGACTTTCTTCTTTCCGTAGACCACAAAAGAAGTCATATAAACTACTTTTAAGTTTGTTTTTTTTCCATTTTTTGAGCTTTAAAAAGTTGGTCACCATTCAATTGCATTATATGGAAAAGAGCAGCGTGAACATCCTGCAAAACTTCTGCTTTCATGTTCCACAAAGTGAGGAAGAACAAATGATTCCCATTTTCATTTTTGGGTGAACTATTCCTTTAACAACTAGATATATCCTATGATGTATGGATCCATAGGTATGACTTACCCTAGGAAATGCCATTTCAGCAACTACTGCAAGAACAAAAGGTCTTGTAATGCCATGAATTCTCTTACCAACAGACATTTCGTTAAGCACTTTTTAAGATCACCCAAAAAAGGGCCAAAAAAGCCTATTTAAAGTAAGTGCCATTTTGTTGTGCTAATGTGGTGCTGGTGAATGGAGATGGGCAGCTAAAAGGCTCTGGTGTTAGAGAGGTATTCTGGGAGAAACACAGCTGACAGCTTTGTTGCACTTAAAAATAAATGCATCCGCCTTGTAAACACTGGCTTTCCACAACCTCACTGAATGCTCTGAAGAGCCCTGTTAGCTCAAACACTTTAATGGGTCATTGTCGGAATTCTCATTCACAGCTAAGAAACCCAAACCAGCACAGAATTAACACTGCCGTTATGACTCAAATGTAGGGTTAAGATGTGTCCAGTAGAGGGCGAAGTGCAGTATCTCTTCACCAAGGTGGAACGTTTCTGACTCAAAATCAAAAGCTAATGCTGATTGATTAAAATCCTTTTGCTTGCAGATGGAATTTGGGAATCTCTCTGCATTTTTGCCTCTGATTTTGTGGGATTATCTGCGGAATGGATTTAAAAATGGTTAAACGTGTTAGGAACAAACATAAGGGGAGGAGATTTTAATGAATGACGGGCGTTCCAGTGAAAACTTTCAGTGAAATTCTGTATGCATTCTACCTGTTTATATCAAATGAGTTTTCTGCTCTTCACAGCCCACTTCGACAATCTTATGCTATGCAGCAGAGATTATAAGGGCAGCAAATATGAAAATCATCTCAGACACAGAGAGCGAAAAAGTGAAGTCTGAATACACATTTTCAAACCACATAAAGAGTACTTTGTGAAAACAGGAATGTAAAGTGGAACGTCTCTGCGAGAGTTTCTCTGTGAAGTCTTTGAGAGTCTCGACAGGTGCTCAAGTGCTCATTGCTAGGATGAACGGATTGTTATGTCAAACCGTATAAAAATGCAGAGAAAGCCAGAGAAGAGCAATTCGATAAGATAGATTCACATATAATCATCGGAGGGAGTGAAATCCTGCCAAAATGTATAGGTCTGACGACAAAGGGCTCGACTGTAGGAGGTGGAGAATTAATATTTAAAGTGGAGTAGGTGAAATTTCAATCTTTTAAAAAGGTTCTTCGACTGAATTTCCCGAAACAGAGGCTCTTCAAAGAGACGGCGCACCTCCCTCATTTTACACAACCGTGTAAAAATGGCATGAGAGAAAAGGAAAAAAGGGCAGAAAATGGAAATGGCTTTCATTGTGGAGACTCTAGGGTGGATATATTCATGCACAGTGGTGATCTGCTTAGCACTGACAACAATGATACATCAAACGAATGGAATCAGTTTGACTACAAAGTCGCTGTGGTTGGCAACTCACGGCTCGGGGAAATAAAAGTCAAAGCCGGGGAAGTAATGGCAGTTGGCGCGTCAGCTTTGAGTAAAGCTGTGGTGGAATTTAATTTCACAGGTTGCGGAAGACACTGAGCGAAAGAGCCGTGCCGAAGGCGAGCCCTAGCCCTCCTGCTGGAGGATTTGCTAGCCGCCTCTTCCACTCGTTTCACTCTCAAAGGCAACACTGGGCATTCAGGACCCCCAACAGCTAAGCATGAAACTCAATCACAGTGCTGGCATGGGGGCCCTGACCTGCATCATGCTCACTAAAGAAGTTTATGGTCTAAAGACGGAGTTCAGATGGTCAGAACAAAGGAGAGGAGTATGAGAGAGAAAGGAGTGAATCAGCAATAACCATAGGAGACGGCGCACCTCCCTCATTTTACACAACCGTGTAAAAATGGCATGAGAGAAAAGGAAAAAAGGGCAGAAAATGGAAATGGCTTTCATTGTGGAGACTCTAGGGTGGATATATTCATGCACAGTGGTGATCTGCTTAGCACTGACAACAATGATACATCAAACGAATGGAATCAGTTTGACTACAAAGTCGCTGTGGTTGGCAACTCACGGCTCGGGGAAATAAAAGTCAAAGCCGGGGAAGTAATGGCAGTTGGCGCGTCAGCTTTGAGTAAAGCTGTGGTGGAATTTCATTTCACAGGTTGCGGAAGACACCGAGTGAAAGAGCCGCGCTGAAGGCGAGCCCTGGCCTCCTGCTGGAGGATTTGCCAGCCGCCTCTTCCACTCGTTTCCCTCTCAAAGACAATACTGGGCACTCAGGACCCCCGACAGGCTAAGCATGAAACTCAATCACAGTGCTGGCATGGGGGCCCTGACCTGCATCATGCTCACTAAAGAAGTTTATGGTCTAAAGACGGAGTTCAGATGGTCAGAACAAAGGAGAGGAGTATGAGAGAGAAAGGAGTGAATCAGCAATAACCATAGATGAAAGTTAATATGGAGACTGTATTTGCGTGCTGAGGGAAACAGTGGTGCTTTTATAAAAGTATAAGGCTACTACAATAAACAATTGTGATAAAGAACCAGTTGCCAAGGATTACAAGCTTCGTGGTATCGAGTCTTAAAGATATTCAAGAGTTTTATATATAATTGCAAGTAATCCAAGGAACCATTGACACCAGTGGTCAACTTAGGATCGTGGTGCATCTTGGAAACAGCCCAGATATTTAAGAGAAATCAAATAACTAAGATACCCCTAAATGTATGACAAGATTGTAGCTTTTGATGAACACCGATCTATTAGCCACCCCCAAAATGTAACACATTAAAATGAATTACAGTACAAGTGTAAAGAAGCCGTTACATCAATTAGAAGTTGACGCAAGCTGCTGGTATATGCAAAAATAATCTGTGGTAGAGGTGTTGTGGTTGTGAGCGAATTACTGTTTTTAAAAAAATCTCTTTGGAGATCATCTAACTGTGTTTCCCAAAAGCATTGTAAGCCTAAGCAGATCGTAGAAACCATTGATACCCATGGTCTCTACAATCATCTTAGGCTTGCGATGCTTCTGGGAAGTGCATCCCAGTTTTTTTTTAAGTGAACAAATGTTTTAAAGTGAACAGATCTTTTATGTGAACAAATCTCTTAAGTGAAAGGATCTTTTAAGTGCACAAATCTTTTAAGTGGACAAACCTTTTAAGTAAAAAATACTTTTTTGTTTTTGTTTTTCAAAAGATCATAAGCCTAAGTAGATCAGAAACCATTCACACCAATGGACTGTAAGTTCAGTTTAGGCTTGTGATGCTTCTGGGAAATGCAGCCCAGATCTTTTAAGTGAAAGAATGTTTAAAGTGAACATTTTCTTTTTTTGTCCCTTGTGAAGAACATGACTGCTTTGATTGCTTTTTCTTGAATCTAAAGACTAATTATACCATAAGAAAACAGTACTTCAGCACTTTCTTGAAACCCATAGTTTATTTAGGTTGTAAATTATATTTCACCCCAGAAATAGCCAGTATTGCATGTGGTTGACTACCGCCTCACTAACACCACGGTCTGGATATTTCTGACACTGTTCAGAGTAACAGCCTTAGTCTATAGCACTTGAATAAGAGAGAGAAAAGGACCCAGCTCAATGTTTTTGTCTAGGTGTATTGATGTGAAGTTATGTGTGCACATGGGTTTGTAAAAAATTGATGACAAGTAGCATAGCATTGTCTTAAGGACTTTAAGATGTCATACTTATATACTTCTGCTGTAATCCATAAAAGCAATTTTCAACAAACATCAGAGCAACGGAACACTCTGCCAAGCAGACAAGTGCATAGTGCAGACAGTTCACAGACCTTTACTTTTTATTGTTATTCTGTAGGAAAGTTATCAGGAGGATTCACATAAAAACTATACTTTCACCTCAAAAAGGCTAAAATAGTAGATGTGATGGGAACTTAAGTGTGTACATTTCTAGAGACAGAAATTAAACACGAATATCGTTTTGGTAAGTTAAATGTGCAGTGTCGACAAGACTTAGGAAAATCTCCAGTCAGCAACCACTGAGGAGGCTGTTAAAATGTCAAACTGTGGTATGAACCTGAAAACTTACATAATAAGATACAAAGCGACTAATGGTGTGTGCGCACCAAAAGCGAAGCAAATATTCATATCGCGTTATCGCTCTAGATCAGGGATCCTCAAATCTGGCTCGCAAGAAAGTGGATCTCACGAGCCAGATTTGAGGATCTCTGCTCTACATTACTCACAGGTTGTTTTTTGTGTCACTCGCACATATAAATCGTAATGCTCTCCTCCATTTTTTGATACAACTGGACTTGTCAAACCGGATGTGTCAATGAGCTCTTCACTGATTGGCTTGAATAATTAAATTCACTTTTGGTGTGTGAATTTAATTATTTGTGCAGGTAGATTACAAGTCAATGCAAAGATGCAAACAGACATGAAATCATGCCAGGCGACGCGTGGTATTCACCTTAAGTTAAACGATTTAAACTCAAGCGAAAATTTGGCGCGTTGTTGCTTATTAAGAGCTTATTAACACGTCCAGTTTGACATGTCTGATTGTATCATAATTTTTTTAATGTTGTTTTTATGTTTTTATTTGCGCAACTAATGATGATCCAATGATGATAACTCATGATGATCCAAAATTTAAATTTTGGCCAATATGGTAAGATGAATTACTTTTAATAGTATGTGCCATAACATTGCATTATAATATTTTTAATTTATTTGGATAAAATAGTAAATTAAGTTAATAAGTTAATTAAAACACACTAAGTAAATCATCACAACAGTAAAAAAAAATGGATATTCAGGATTACGTTTAAGTTTTTAAAATTACTAATGTTTTAAGGATGAACTTTAAGTGAGCATTAGACAGCGAAGATAATAAAAAAATTAATTAGCATGCACAATTAAATACATATCAACCAATGAACTCTCCACAAACCACCTGCATAAACCACCAATAACTTTTTAATGTGTACGATCCTTGAAATTATGGACGACCAGCATCTAATGCAAAATACCACTGACAAGTGACAGAAAAAAAACAGCCCACCTTGACTGTCGGCGACCCGCGATCTCATGAACCTTGAGGCAGTGATGTAATATTCATCGCACTCTGCAAGTTGATTTGCTTGCTGTTGCTTCCGCAGGAGCGCAAGAGGTTTAAGAAGAATGTGAAGCGGTTGGACCGGATGGTAGCTGAGGAAAATGGCTGCCCTTGGGTGAGACATCCAGCTGGGAACATCATTTAAATCCATTAGCTAGATATCATCAGACTTTCCCACTCACTTAGTAGCTATGTTATCACCGCTGCAGACGTGAAGCGGAATGGGGAGCGCAGAGTGAAATGGATGCCTAAGACGCCGCTTCTTCACACTGAATTACCAGAACCAAACCTCGGTAGATGGGTGGCTCACAAAGCCTTCTCACCAAGCGGTATCACATGTGTCCCAGGCTCAACTTTTAAATACAAATAATCGTATATGTGCAAGAGCTGGGTAAGAGAGTTCTGCTTATAAATAAAAACCTCACAGTAAAAAGTCAAGCAAGTGGTAAGACACACAAAGGAACAATGTTGAAAATAACCAAGATTAATGAATGGTGGCTGAACTACCTTAAAAAAAACTTCTGGAGAACGGCGTCTGCTAGTGTTTACGTGCAGGTACATTTCCTTCTCGAAAGCCTTACTGATGAATACAAAACCTGAAGCCATTCAGCACACATCTGCTGCCTCATGGGCATAGTAGCCTATATGACTGCAGAAAACACAATAACCAAAAACACGGCCATATGAGGAATCATTTTCATTATGCTCCAGTAATGAATCAGAACAGTCATTATTGCCACTAATTCATGCTCTGCATAAACCAATATAATTAAGTATGCGAATATGCGATCACATGGGATCCTTGTAAGTGCTAAGCACACATGCACTAGGCATGCTAATGTCGGCATACTCACTAGAGTCACACGCTAACACTTTCGTTCCTCCGCAGCACTTTGTTTGATTTAACTTGATTAACTTTCTTGCCATATGTTTCCTATTATTTTTTCGCCATTAAGCTCCATCGCTCTCCTTCCAGTCTGGAAACATGATATCATTCGCTTCCTTCAGAATGTGGGATGAATCCAAATGATTTAAGTTCTGTTTTCTGACTGATGAACTTCCCATCTCTCATACGCTGCGAGAACAAGACGTCAATCCATAATTGGAAGCTCTCAAGCGTAACATACTCATAGACTAATTAAAAGAACCAGAGCTAATGGCAAAACACGCCATACTGCGCTCTCCCCAAACAGGTTGTCCCTGATACAAGTCATTACAAGGACTACACACACATACAGACACCCAGACTCCAAGGATCCTTTGCTCCATATGCAGACATTGATTTTATTACTTATGCTGGGTGTTTATGAACCTCTGGTCTGGTCACTGTTTGCAGTGTGTGTGTGTGTATGTACAGTATATATATACACACACACACACACACACACACACACACACACACACACACACACACACACACACACATGGGATGAATCCAAATGATTTAAGTTCTGTTTTCTGACTGATGAACTTCCCATCTCTCATACGCTGCGAGAACAAGACGTCAATCCATAATTGGAAGCTCTCAAGCGTAACATACTCATAGACTAATTAAAAGAACCAGAGCTAATGGCAAAACACGCCATACTGCGCTCTCCCCAAACAGGTTGTCCCTGATACAAGTCATTACAAGGACTACACACACATACAGACACCCAGACTCCAAGGATCCTTTGCTCCATATGCAGACATTGATTTTATTACTTATGCTGGGTGTTTATGAACCTCTGGTCTGGTCACCGTTTGCAGTGTGTGTGTGTGTATGTACAGTATATATATATACACACACACACACACACACACACACACACATACACACACACACACACACACACACACATATCATCTACGATATACACACAAACCTGTTTTCAACAATGACAATAAGAAATTGTTACATGAGCAGGAAATTAGCATAGTAGAATGATTTCTGAAGGATCATGTGACACTGAAGACTGAAGAGTAATGGATGCTGAAAATTCATCTTAAATTACACAGGAATAAATTACCTTTTAAAATATATTCAAATTGTAATAATGTTACGCTATTATTGTTTTAACTGTATTTTTGAAACATTTGAACGGTAATATAAAATCGCATATATAAAAATTAGCAGAGGAAAAAAAAATCAATTTATTATATACAGTGGTGTGAAAAAGTGTTGGCCCCCTTCCTGATTTCTTATTTTTTTGTTTGTCACACTTTAATGTTTCAGATCATCAAACAAATTTAAATATTAGTCAAAGATAACACAAGTAAACACAACAAGCAGTTATTAAATGAAGGTTTTTATTATTAAGGGAAAACAAAATCCAAAACTACATGGCCCTGTGTGAAACCAGTTATTAGGTTTAGGGGGCAAACACTTTTTCACACAGGGCCATGTAGTTTTGGATTTTGTTTTCCCTTAATAATAAAAACCTTCATTTAAAAACTGCATGTTGTGTTCACTTGTGTTATCTTTTACTAATATTTAAATTTGTTTGATGATCTGAAACATTAAAGTGTGACAAACATGCAAAAAAATTAGAAATCAGGAAGGGGGCCAACACTTTTTCACACCACTGTATATTGTTTATGCATACACTGAATATATAGTTGTTCAAACAGGACACATTCTCACATTCTGCCTGTGTTATTTCAATGGTATGTCTATGCATCAGAAAAACACGTCTTGCTGCATTGCAGTGTCTCACGGCATGAGCGCCACATTTTGAAGAGGCTGTGTCAAGTTAAAACGTATTAAACACGAGACTCTTGCATTCTGTTGCGTTCAATTGCAGTCCAGCTGTTTTTGAATGCAAGAACGTGTCCTGTGTGAATACCTTCCTTACTTATTCTACACTGCCTGCTCTCGGTAAATGTGGTTGGCATGTTGCCTGTCAGAAGGTGGTACTTCATGCTTGAATTACTCAAATGGAAAATATCTCATTATTGATTTTACGTACAGGTCAAGACACATGTCTAATTGCATTAATCACCAAAAAAGTAAAAGCACTATGCTAATGCATTAAAATGTAAGCCCAACAATATCTGCTGATTGGCTATGATTGTTACATTACATAGAATTTGCTAATTAAATTGCTACATTTTCTTTTACATTTTTAATTTTGGAAAATTCGTTTTTATTGTTTTTTAATGTAATTTTTATTTTTTTTCCTACATGCCAATTTGCCTTGCATTCAGAACACTTCCCAAGCAGTGGGAAGTTTCCAAATGCTATACGAGACACTTCCACCATCACTTTGACTCGTGAGGTGTGACCTTCATGGAATCATCAGCTGTTGGAGAAGAAAATGGTGCATTCTGACCCACTGCACCGAGCAGACCCGCACACACCCTCTCACATTCAGAGCGGGGCTATTTTCTATTCCCTGATTAATGTGCTCATGCAAAGTCAAATGTAATTTGAGGATGTGTCTTTTTACATATGCAGATTTCTGCAGCACAGCCACACTGCAACACCGTTTTCATAAGCTCATTAGGAATGTGTACGTAGAAGCAGCACGGCTTGTACAATTTAACCGAAATTGATGGATTGCTCTCCAGGTATGCTAATAGTGGCCAGAGGCATTGTTATGGAACGCAACACCCGTGCTTACGGGGCTGGAGGGTGTGTTCCTTTTTCGTCCCCTGAGAGGAAACAGACAGTCAACAGAGGATCCAGGGTGAGCAACAGCACCCCCAGCATAGAGAGAAAGACATTTTAATATATTACAGTGTGCATGTTTTATTACAGGAAATTAGCTCAGGCTGGCGATGAGGAGCACACAAGGCCATGTTTATTTTAAGAGCTGCACAGAACAGAACATCAAAAAACTTTCCCATATTTCAGTGCAAATATCATTACTATAATAGCATACAACATCTTTTTCAAGCCACGCTTAAATCAGAATATTGCATGCGTGGAGATATTTGCATAAACGCATGCCCATGACTTTGCCTTTGAGGCTTTGTGTCCTCCCCATTTTAAGGGAAGAGCTCCGCTCTCATTTACACAAATCCATCAGCACTGACATTCAATCAATGACAGGGTTTATGGTACAAGGCCACAGGACAGTAAATTAGGCTTAAATCAAACAGCCCAAAGTGCAATTCAGGCTAAGTCACAACTTCTTCATGCAGATGAAGGAATTTTAATGACCAGTTGAAGGAAACGTCAGTAAAAAATGTAACTGTCAGAGCAATATACTGAGAAGACATGTTTGATTGGAATGCAGCCATAATCTGAGCAACCCCCCCCCCAAAAAAAAACACACAATCTCCATATGTGTGTGAGGAGGATAGTGACAAAATACAGCAGAAAAGTCACATGAGAAGAGGCGTGGCTGTGAATGGCTGATGCCTGTATTGGAAATCAATCTGTAAATCTGCATTAAACAAGGGGGTCTATAATATGGAATGAATAGTGAACTAATTCAGACTAATTACAGAGTTAACAATTATTAATATATATATATATATATATATACATATATATATATATATACACAAAAAAGTTTTAAAAAATAACTTTTTCACGATATTCTAATTATAAGTATAATAACTAGAAAAAAAGTTTGTCAAGACAAATTATTAATGTTGGCTTAACAAAACCTTTGTTAAAAAGTTTAGATAAACATTTTATAAACAAAACATTACAGATATAAAACAGTAGATAGAACGATAGGTAGAATGACAGATAGAATGTCAGACAGACAGACAACAATAGAACAACAGATAGAACGATAGAATGATAGGACGATAAAACGATAGATAGACAGACAATGTTTAAAAACATTTTGACGTAACCAGGTTTGAATAAATTGCATGTATATACAGTATAACTTCAAATATAAATATTGTAGTATTTGCTGCTTGTTCATAGTCCCAAGTGTGAGGTAAATTCCATTTAATATGCCTTTAACTCTGAGAAACTCTGTGAAAGTATGTAAACACCAAATTGGAAGAACCTAAACCCAGAGAGGGAACATTGCCTAGACATTTCAGAAGTTCAACACACGTCATTGGCAAAGACAGCTCTTCTGAACATTCTTATACGCACACAACAAACTAATTACCAATATGTATTTACATATTAATTCTCTGTAATCTGGCTTCTGCCCTTGCCTTCTGCAACCATCCTTGCGTTATTTATATCCATACCTACACACACTAATGCTGAGACGACAAGCACTCATCCTCACTAAAAAAGGGGATTTGTAAAGCATGGCAGCATGCAAGCAATCATTGGATGGATTTAAAGCATCGATCACGCGTTATTTCATTTGTGTGAGTGGAGTATGGATCTTAAATGCCTTGCATGGCCTTGAGCAGTTATGTAATCATAAACGAGCCGTAACGGTTGCCGGGCACGCGGCTTTGGAATAAATTAAAAACGGGGGAAAATGTATTTACAGGCTCTGTCATCATTAATGAAAAACAGAAAATGGCCCTCCCACCCCTTAACATAATGGAACGGTCTAAATCGCTTACTATGATTTATATTGGCTCCTCCACCCAGCCCCCAAAAACCTTAATCGTTACGGGGGATAACGGCTGATTTCTCCGCTATCCTCTCCCTCTCTCCACAGCGATGTTGGCCGCATCTGAAATCTCCTTCCCATCCTTGTTTCTAAACCAGCTCTCTCACTCAGAGTGTCTGCCCCTCTCTAGCTTTATGGGGCAAACAAACACCGGGGTTGGTTGCTGCTCTGCCAGCCGAGAGCCTGGAGACAGTAAAGAGGGTTGTCAGTGAGGCCGGGCTGGCCTCATGTGATAAGACTTAGTGTACAAATCTAGGGTGGCAATTTAATCCGAACCATCCTGCAGCACTTCATATCACTAACACCAACTACTGTAGAAGTGCCTCGGTCTCTGTATTCTATCATAAACACAGATACCCCATTGAGAGAGAGAAATAAGACCCGCCTGTTCTTAAAGGGCATTCGACTTCAGACTCGCTCTGGGAACTTCGGGAAGCAGGAATTCAATGTCAATTTGGAAAATAAAGAAGAAACTTATCTGGAGCATGTGTGTTTACCAATAAGCCATGGCTCCATTTATGTTGACATGCTCATATGGAAGATGAAGGTTTGAATCTTACCAGTGCCTTTCCCCCCCAAAAAAGTGGTCAAGGTTCGGCTGGTTAGCATGTTTTAACTACAAAAGCATCTTTCTCCATTTATAGCCATTAAAAAAAAAATTGCTTGCAACACAAATAATAGTAATAATAATAATATTTATATGAACTCCAAAAGCTTGTAGTCAGCAAGATAAAAATTTTATAAAGATATAAAATTTTTCAGAAAGGACACATTAAAGAGTTCAAAAGTGACAGTATTTTATATTTTTCAGTATTTTTACAGTATACAAGTCTTTTATAATGTTACAAAAAATCTGTTTCAAATAAATGCTGTCTATTGAACTTTCTATTAAATAAGATTCCTGAACAAATGTATCACAGCTTCTACAAAAATATTAAGAAAAAGCGATAATACTAAGAAACATTTTTAAGCACAAATCAACATGTTAGATTGATTTCTTAAGAATTATGCGACATTGAAGACTGGAGTAATGGTTGCTATATTCAGCTTTACCATCACAGGAATAAATTACATTTTAAATTATATTAAAAGTGTATATATAAAAATTGAATTTTAAATAATATAATATAATATAATTGTAACGAGGAGTCAGAGGCGTTTGGATCCATTTGCAGCTTTTATTTGAATCAAAGGCAGAGTTAAACAGGCAGTAATCAATCAACAGCGTCACGAGCAGCAGGGAGAATCCAGGAGAGTAAACAGAAACAAAGCGAGGGTCGGGGCAGGCGGCAGAGAATCACACGAGTAATAACAGTCCAAGGTAATACACAAGATAAGTCAAGACAGGGGATAAACGCTCAGAAATGTAGCCGGGGCAATACAA
This sequence comes from Sinocyclocheilus rhinocerous, assembly GCF_001515625.1. Classification (NCBI taxonomy): domain Eukaryota; kingdom Metazoa; phylum Chordata; class Actinopteri; order Cypriniformes; family Cyprinidae; genus Sinocyclocheilus; species Sinocyclocheilus rhinocerous. Next base: position 1,062,020 of record NW_015647033.1, read on the forward strand.
GACTTCGCGAATACTGAGAGTCTGGGAGCTGCTTAAATGGGGAAGCTAAGGAGAAACACCTGTGCCAGTAATCAGTCCCAGGTACGGGGTGTTATGGGAAATGTAGTCCAAGAATGCTAGTACTCGGGAGAGGGTGCCCTCCGGAGGCCGTCGGAGAGAGCCACAGAGGCCTGATTTGTGACAGAGCCCCCCCCCCCTGCGAGCGGCTCCTGAAGCGAGGAGGTGAACGACGCCGAGGCCTTCCACGGGAGCGAGGGGCTGGTTTGTGAGGGTGGGAATTCTATGGAATCTATGGAATTCAGTAGTGAGTGAAGGGTCCAGGATATCCTGAGAATTAACCCACGATCTTTCCTCAGGACCATACCCTCCGGTGAAGAATGAGCGCGGAGGTGAAGTGTTCCTTTAGCCGTTGAAAAGCCCTGGTGGCCGATGGTGACCAAAGTAGCCGTCGCTTCTCTCCCTTTAGCATGGAGGTGAGAGGTGCTACAATGGTGCTGAAGTCACGAATGAAACGTCTATAGAAATTTGTAAAGCCCAAGAAACGCTGGAGTTCCTTTACAGTCGTCGGTTGAGGCCAGTTGAGCACAGACTGTACCTTCCTGTCA